>NW_025228159.1:108083-109889 GCF_018294505.1 Triticum aestivum | reverse complement strand
AACTAGCTCTATAACCTAGTTCAAATAATTTTACACTAGAGTTGAACTAGCTCTATAGCCGAGTACAAATAATATTACACTAGAGTTGAACTAGATCTATAAGCTAGTTCAAATAATTTTAAACTAGAGTTGAACTAGCTCTATAAGCTAGTTCAAATAATTTTACACTAGAGTTGAACTAGCTCTATAAGCTAGTTTAAATAATTTTACACCAGAGTTGAACTAGCTCTATAAGCTAGTTCAAATAATTTTACACTAGAGTTGAACTAGCTCTATAGCCTAGTACAAATAATTTTACACTAGAGTCGAACTAGCTCTATAGCCTAGTACAAATAATTTTACACTAGAGTTGAACTAGCTCTATAGCCGAGTACAAATAATTTTACACTAGAGTTGAACTAGATCTATAAGTTAGTTCAAATAATTTTACAATAGAGTTGAACTAGCTGTATAAGCTTGTACAAATAATTTTACACTAGAGTTGAACTAGCTCTATAGCCTAGTACAAATAATTTTACACTAGAGTTGAACTAGCTCTATAAGCTAGTTCAAATACTCTTACACTAGAGTTGAACTAGCTCTATAACCTAGTTCAAGTAATTTTACACTAGAGTTGAACTAGCTCCTTAGTCTAGTACAAATAATTTTACACTAGAGTTGAACTAGCACTATAAGCTAGTTAAAATAATTTTACACTAGAGTTGAACTAGCTCTATAGCTTAGTACAAATAATTTTAGACCAAAGTTGAACTAGCTATATAAGCTAATTCAAATAATTTTACACTACAGTTAAACTAGCTCTATAAGCTAGTTCAAATAATTTCACACTAGAGTCGAACTAGCTCCATAGCCTAGTACAAATAATTTTACACTAGAGTTGAACTAGCTCTATAAGCTAGTTCAAATAATTTTACACTAGAGTCGAACTAGCTCTATAGCCTAGTACAAATAATTTTACACTAGAGTTGAAATAGCTCTATAAGCTTGTACAAATAATTTTAGCCTAGAGTTGAACTAGCTCTATAAGCTAGTTCAAATAATTTTACACTAGAGTTGAACTAGCACTGTAAGCTAGTTCAAATAATTTTACACTACAGTTGAACTAGCACTATAAGCTAGTTCAAATAATTTTACACTAGAGTCGAACTAGCTCTATAGCCCTGTACAAATAATTTTAGACTAGAGTTGAACTAGCTCTATAAGCTTGTACAAATAATTTTAGACTAGAGTTGAACTAGCTCTATAAGCTAGTTCAAATAATTTCATACTAGAGTCGAACTAGCTCTATAGCCTAGTACAAATAATTTTACACTAGAGTTGAACTAGCTCTATAAGCTAGTTCAAATAATTTCACACTAGAGTCGAACTAGCTCTATAACCTAGTTCAAATAATTTTACACTAGAGTTGAACTAGCTCTATAGCTGAGTACAAATAATTTTACACTAGAGTTGAGCTAGATCTATAAGCTAGTTCAAATAATTTTACACTAGAGTTGAACTAGCTCTATAGCCTAGTACAAATAATTTTACACTAGAATTGAACTAGCTCTATAAGCTTGTTCAAATACTCTTACACTAGAGTTGAACTAGCTCTATAACCTAGTTCAAGTAATTATACACTAGAGTTGAACTAGCTCCTTAGTCTAGTACAAATAATTTTACACTAGAGTTGAACTAGCACTATAAGCTAGTTAAAATAATTTTACACTAGAGTTGAACTAGCTCTATAAGCTAGTTCAAATAATTTTACACTAGAGTCGAACTAGCTCTATAGCCTAGTACAAATAATTTTACACTAGAGTTGAA
>NW_025228159.1:100283-102083 GCF_018294505.1 Triticum aestivum | reverse complement strand
AAATAATTTTAGACTAGAGTTGAACTAGCTCTATAAGCTTGTACAAATAATTTTAGACTAGAGTTGAACTAGCTCTATAAGCTAGTTCAAATAATTTCATACTAGAGTCGAACTAGCTCTATAGCCTAGTACAAATAATTTTACACTAGAGTTGAACTAGCTCTATAAGCTAGTTCAAATAATTTCACACTAGAGTCGAACTAGCTCTATAACCTAGTTCAAATAATTTTACACTAGAGTTGAACTAGCTCTATAGCTGAGTACAAATAATTTTACACTAGAGTTGAGCTAGATCTATAAGCTAGTTCAAATAATTTTACACTAGAGTTGAACTAGCTCTATAGCCTAGTACAAATAATTTTACACTAGAATTGAACTAGCTCTATAAGCTTGTACAAATAATTTTAGACTAGAGTTGAACTATCTCTAGAAGCTAGTTCAAATAATTTTACACCAGAGTTGAACTAGCTCTATAAGCTAGTTCAAATAATTTTACACTAGAGTTGAACTAGCTCTATAAGCTAGTTCAAATAATTTTAAACTAGAATCGAACTAGCTTTATAGCCTAGTACAAATAATTTTACACTAGAGTTGAACTAGCTCTATAAGCTTATACAAAATTTTTACACTAGAGTTGAACTAGCTCTATAGCCTAGTACAAATAAGTTACACTGAAGTTGAACTAGCTCTATAAGCTAGTTCAAATAATTTTACCCTAGAGTTGAACTAGCTCTATAAGCTAGTTCAAATAATTTTACACTAGAGTTGAACTAGCTCTATAGCCTAGTACATATAATTTTACACTAGAGTTGAACTAGCTCTATAAGCTTGTACAAATAATTTTACACTAGAGTTGAACTAGCTTTATGGCCTAGTACAAATAATTTTAAACTAGAGTTGAACTAGCTCTATAATCTTGTACAAATAATTTTAGACTAGAGTTGAACTAGCTCTATAAGCTAGTTCAAATAATTTTACACCAGAGTTGAAATAGCTCTATAACCTAGTTCATTTAATTTTACACTAGAGTTGAACTAGCTCTATAAGCTAGTTCAAATTATTTTACACTAGAATCGAACTAGCTCTATAGCCTAGTACAAATAATTTTACAGTAGAGTTGAACTAGCTCTATAGCCGAGTACAAATAATTTTACACTAGAGATGAACTAGATCTATAAGCTAGTTCAAATAATTTCACACTAGAGTCGAACTAGCTATATAGCCTAGTACAAATAATTTTACACTAGAGTTGAACTAGCTCTATAAGCTTGTACAAATAATTTCAGACGAGAGTTGAACTAGCTCTATAAGCTAGTTCAAATAATTTTACCGCAGAGTTGAACTAGCTCTATAAGCTAATTCAAATAATTTTACACTGAGTTGAACTAGCTCTATAACCTAGTTCAAGTAATTTTACACTAGAGTTGAACTAGCTCCTTAGTCTAGTACAAATAATTTTACACTAGAGTTGAACTAGCACTATAAGCTAGTTAAAATAATTTTACACTAGAGTTGAACTAGCTCTATAAGCTAGTTCAAATAATTTTACACTAGAGTCGAACTAGCTCTATAGCCTAGTACAAATAATTTTACACTAGAGTTGAAATAGCTCTATAAGCTTGTACAAATAATTTTAGCCTAGAGTTGAACTAGCTCTATAAGCTAGTTCAAATAATTTTACACTAGAGTTGAACTAGCACTGTAAGCTAGTTCAAATAATTTTACACTACAGTTGAACTAGCACTATAAGCTAGTTCAAATAATTTTACACTAGAGTCGAACTAGCTCTATAGCCCTGTA
>NW_025228159.1:98918-100273 GCF_018294505.1 Triticum aestivum | reverse complement strand
ACTAGCTTTATAGCCTAGTACAAATAATTTTACACTAGAGTTGAACTAGCTCTATAAGCTTGTACAAATAATTTCAGACTAGAGTTGAACTAGCTCTATAAGCTAGTTCAAATAATTTTACCGCAGAGTTGAACTAGCTCTATAAGCTAATTCAAATAATTTTACACTGAGTTGAACTAGCTCTATAACCTAGTTCAAATAATTTTACACTAGAGTTGAACTAGCTCTATAAGGTAATTCAAATAATTTTAGACTAGAGTTGAACTAGCTCTATAAACTAGTTCAAATAATTTTACACTAGAGTTAAACTAGCTCTATAAGCTAGTTCAAATAATTTTACACTAGAGTTGAACTAGCTCTATAAGCTAGTTCAAATAATTTTACACTAGAGTCGAACTAGCTCTATAGCCTAGAACAAATAATTTTAGACTAGAGTTGAACTAGCTCTATAAGCTTGTACAAATATTTTTAGACTAGAGTTGAACTAGCTCTATAAGCTAGTTCAAATTTTACACTAGAGTTTAACTAGCACTATAAGCTAGTTCAAATAATTTTCACTAGAGTTGAACTAGCTCTATAAGCTAGTTCAAATAATTTTACACTAGAGTTGAACTAGCTCTATAGCTTAGTACAAAAAATTTTACACTAGAGTTGAACTAGCTCTATTAGCTAGTTCAAATACTCTTACACTGGAGTCGAACTAGCTCTATAAGCTAGTTCAAATACTCTTACACTAGAGTTGAACTAGCTCTATAACCTAGTTCAAGTAATTTTACACTAGAGTTGAACTAGCTCCTTAGTCTAGTACAAATAATTTCACACTAGAGTTGAACTAGCACTATAAGCTAGTTAAAATAATTTTACACTAGAGTTGAACTAGCTCTATAAGCTAGTTCAAATAATTTTACACTAGAGTCGAACTAGCTCTATAGCCTAGTACAAATAATTTTACACTAGAGTTGAAATAGCTCTATAAGCTTGTACAAATAATTTTAGCCTAGAGTTGAACTAGCTCTATAAGCTAGTTCAAATAATTTTACACTAGAGTTGAACTAGCACTGTAAGCTAGTTCAAATAATTTTACACTACAGTTGAACTAGCACTATAAGCTAGTTCAAATAATTTTACACTAGAGTCGAACTAGCTCTATAGCCCTGTACAAATAATTTTAGACTAGAGTTGAACTAGCTCTATAAGCTTGTACAAATAATTTTAGACTAGAGTTGAACTAGCTCTATAAGCTAGTTCAAATAATTTCATACTAGAGTCGAACTAGCTCTATAGCCTAGTACAAATAATTTTACACTAGAGTTGAACTAGCTCTATAAGCTAGTTCAAATAATTTCACACTAGAG
>NW_025228159.1:96418-98908 GCF_018294505.1 Triticum aestivum | reverse complement strand
TTCAAATAATTTTACACTGAGTTGAACTAGCTCTATAACCTAGTTCAAATAATTTTACACTAGAGTTGAACTAGCTCTATAAGCTAGTTCAAATAATTTTAGACTAGAGTTGAACTAGCTCTATAAACTAGTTCAAATAATTTTACACTAGAGTTAAACTAGCTCTATAAGCTAGTTCAAATAATTTTACAGTAGAGTTGAACTAGCTCTATAAGCTAGTTCAAATAATTTTACACTAGAGTCGAACTAGCTCTATAGCCTAGAACAAATAATTTTAGACTAGAGTTGAACTAGCTCTATAAGCTTGTACAAATATTTTTAGACTAGAGTTGAACTAGCTCTATAAGCTAGTTCAAATTTTACACTAGAGTTTAACTAGCACTATAAGCTAGTTCAAATAATTTTCACTAGAGTTGAACTAGCTCTATAAGCTAGTTCAAATAATTTTACACTAGAGTTGAACTAGCTCTATAGCTTAGTACAAAATTTTTTACACTAGAGTTGAACTAGCTCTATAAGCTAGTTCAAATACTCTTACACTGGAGTCGAACTAGCTCTATAGCTTAGTAAAAGTAATTTTACACTACAGTTGAACTCGCACTATAAGCTAGTTCAAATAATTTTACACTAGAGTTGAACTAGCTCTATAGCCTAGTACAAATAATTTTATACTAGTGTTGAACTAGCTTTATAAGCTTGTACAAATAATTTTACACTAGAGTTGAACTAGCTCTATATTCTAGTACAAATAATTTTACACTGAATTGAACTAGCTCTATAACCTAGTTCAAATATTTTTACACTAGAGTTGAACTAGCTCTATAAGCTAGTTCAAATAATTTTACACTAGAGTTGAACTAGCACTATAAGCTAGTTCAAATAATTTTACACTACAGTTGAACTAGCTCTATAAGCTAGTTCAAATAATTTTACACTAGAGTCGAACTAGCTCTATAGCCTTGTACAAATAATTTTAGACTAGAGTTGAACTAGCTCTATAAGCTTGTACAAATAATTTTAGACTAAAGTTGAACTAGCTCTATAAGCTAGTTCAAATAATTTCACACTAGAGTCGAACTAGCTCTATAGCCTAGTACAAATAATTTTACACTAGAGTTGAACTAGCTCTATAAGCTAGTTCAAATAATTTCACACTAGAGTCGAACTAGCTCTATAGCCTAGTACAAATAATTTACACTAGAGTTGAACTAGCTCTATAAGCTTGTACAAATAATTTTAGACTAGAGTTGAACTAGCTCTATAAGCTAGTTCAAATAATTTTACCGCAGAGTTGAGCTAGCTCTATAAGCTAATTCAAATAATTTTACACTGAGTTGAACTAGCGCTATAACCTAGTTCAAATAATTTTACACTAGGGTTGAACTAGCTCTATAGCCGAGTACAAATAATTTTACACTAGAGTTGAACTAGATCTATAAGCTAGTTCAAATAATTTTAGACTAGAGTTGAACTAGCTATATAAGCTAGTTCAAATAATTTTACACTAGAGTTGAACTAGCTCTATAGCCTAGTACAAATAATTTTACACTAGAATTGAACTAGCTCTATAAGCTTGTACAAATAATTTTAGACTAGAGTTGAACTATCTCTAGAAGCTAGTTCAAATAATTTTACACCAGAGTTGAACTAGCTCTATAAGCTAGTTCAAATAATTTTACACTAGAGTTGAACTAGCTCTATAAGCTAGTTCAAATAATTTTAAACTAGAATCGAACTAGCTTTATAGCCTAGTACAAATAATTTTACACTAGAGTTGAACTAGCTCTATAAGCTTATACAAAATTTTTACACTAGAGTTGAACTAGCTCTATAGCCTAGTACAAATAAGTTACACTGAAGTTGAACTAGCTCTATAAGCTAGTTCAAATAATTTTACCCTAGAGTTGAACTAGCTCTATAAGCTAGTTCAAATAATTTTACACTAGAGTTGAACTAGCTCTATAGCCTAGTACATATAATTTTACACTAGAGTTGAACTAGCTCTATAAGCTTGTACAAATAATTTTACACTAGAGTTGAACTAGCTTTATGGCCTAGTACAAATAATTTTACACTAGAGTTGAACTAGCTCTATAATCTTGTACAAATAATTTTAGACTAGAGTTGTACTAGCTCTATAAGCTAGTTCAAATAATTTTACACCAGAGTTGAAATAGCTCTATAACCTAGTTCATTTAATTTTACACTAGAGTTGAACTAGCTCTATAAGCTAGTTCAAATTATTTTACACTAGAATCGAACTAGCTCTATAGCCTAGTACAAATAATTTTACAGTAGAGTTGAACTAGCTCTATAGCCGAGTACAAATAATTTTACACTAGAGATGAACTAGATCTATAAGCTAGTTCAAATAATTTCACACTAGAGTCGAACTAGCTATATAGCCTAGTACAAATAATTTTACACTAGAGTTGAACTAGCTCTATAAGCTTGTACAAATAATTTCAGACTAGAGTTGAACTAGCTCTA
>NW_025228159.1:94894-96408 GCF_018294505.1 Triticum aestivum | reverse complement strand
TACACTGAGTTGAACTAGCGCTATAACCTAGTTCAAATAATTTTACACTAGGGTTGAACTAGCTCTATAGCCGAGTACAAATAATTTTACACTAGAGTTGAACTAGATCTATAAGCTAGTTCAAATAATTTTAGACTAGAGTTGAACTAGCTATATAAGCTAGTTCAAATAATTTTACACTAGAGTTGAACTAGCTCTATAAGCTAGTTCAAATAATTTTACACTTGAGTTGAACTAGCTCTATAAGCTAGTTCAAATAATTTAACACTAGAGTCGAACTAGCTCTATAGCCTAGAACAAATAATTTTACACTAGAGTTGAACTAGCTCTATAAGCTTGTACAAATATTTTTAGACTAGTGTTGAACTAGCTCTATAAGCTAGTTCAAATTTTACACTAGAGTTTAACTAGCACTATAAGCTAGTTCAAATAATTTTACACTAGAGTTGAACTAGCTCTATAAGCTAGTTCAAATAATTTTACACTAGAGTTGAACTAGCTCTATAGCTTAGTACAAATAATTTTACACTAGAGTTGAACTAGCTCTATAAGCTAGTTCAAATACTCTTACACTGGAGTCGAACTAGCTCTATAGCCTAGTACAAGTAATTTTACACTAGAGTTGAACTCGCTCTATAAGCTAATTCAAATAATTTTACACTAGAGTTGAACTTGCTCTATATTCTACTACAAATAATTTTACACTGAATTGAACTAGCTCTATAACCTAGTTCAAATAATTTTACACTAGAGTTGAACGAGCTCTATAGCCGAGTACAAATAACTTTACACTAGAGTTGAACTAGATCTATAAGCTAGTTCAAATAATTTTATACTAGAGTTGAACTAGCTGTATAAGCTAGTTCAAATAATTTTACACTAGAGTTGAACTAGCTCTATAGCATAGTACAAATAATTTTACACTAGAGTTGAACTAGCTCTATAAGCTTGTAAAAATAATTTTAGACTAGAGTTGAACTATCTCTATAAGCTAGTTCAAATAATTTTACACCAGAGTTGAACTAGCTCTATAAGCTAGTTCAAATAATTTTACACTAGAGTTGAACTAGCTCTATAAGTTAGTTCAAATAATTTTAAACTAGAATCGAACTAGCTTTATAGCCTAGTACAAATAATTTTACACTAGAGTTGAACTTGCTCTATAAGCTTATACAAATAATTTTACACTAGAGTTGAACTAGCTCTATAGCCTAGTACAAATAAGTTACACTAGAGTTGAACTAGCTCTATAGCCTAGTACATATAATTTTACACTAGAGTCGAACTAGCTCTATAAGCTTGTACAAATAATTTTACACTATAGTTGAACTAGCTCTATAGTCTAGTACAAACAATTTTACACTGAATGGAATTTTACACTATAGTTGAACTAGCTCTATAGCCGAGTACAAATAAATTTACACTAGAGTTGAACTAGATCTATAAGCTAGTCCAAATAATTTTACACTAGAGATGAACTAGCTGTATAAGCTAGTTCAAATAATTTTACACTA
>NW_025228159.1:93336-94045 GCF_018294505.1 Triticum aestivum | reverse complement strand
TATAAGCTAATTCAAATAATTTTACACTGAGTTGAACTAGCTCTATAACCTAGTTCAAATAATTTTACACTAGAGTTGAACTAGCTCTATAAGGTAATTCAAATAATTTTAGACTAGAGTTGAACTAGCTCTATAAACTAGTTCAAATAATTTTACACTAGAGTTAAACTAGCTCTATAAGCTAGTTCAAATAATTTTACACTAGAGTTGAACTAGCTCTATAAGCTAGTTCAAATAATTTTACACTAGAGTCGAACTAGCTCTATAGCCTAGAACAAATAATTTTACACTAGAGTTGAACTAGCTCTATAAGCTAGTTCAAATTATTTTACACATGAATCGAACTAGCTCTATAGCCTAGTACAAATAATTTTACACTAGAGTTGAACTAGCTCTATAGCCGAGTACAAATAATTTTATACTAGAGTTGAACTAGATCTATAAGCTAGTTCAAATAATTTCACACTAGAGTCGAACTAGCTATATAGCCTAGTACAAATAATTTTACACTAGAGTTGAACTTGCTCTATAAGCTTGTACAAATAATTTCAGACTAGAGTTGAACTAGCTCTATAAGCTAGTTCAAATAATTTTACCCCAGAGTTGAACTAGCTCTATAAGCTAATTCAAATAATTTTACACTGAGTTGAACTAGCTCTATAACCTAGTTCAAATAATTTTACACTAGAGTTGAACTAGCTCTATAGCC
>NW_025228159.1:92324-93326 GCF_018294505.1 Triticum aestivum | reverse complement strand
TGAACTAGATCTATAAGCTAGTTCAAATAATTTCACACTAGAGTCGAACTAGCTCTATAGCCTAGTACAAATAATTTTACACTAGAGTTGAACTAGCTCTATAAGCTAGTTCGAATAATTTTACCGCAGAGTTGAACTAGCTTTATAAGCTAATTCAAATAATTTTACACTGAGTTGAACTAGCTCTATAACCTAGTTCAAATAATTTTACACTAGAGTTGAACTAGCTCTATAAGGTAATTCAAATAATTTTAGACTAGAGTTGAACTAGCTCTATAAACTAGTTCAAATAATTTTACACTAGAGTTAAACTAGCTCTATAAGCTAGTTCAAATAATTTTACACTAGAGTTGAACTAGCTCTATAAGCTAGTTCAAATAATTTTACACTAGAGTCGAACTAGCTCTATAGCCTAGAACAAATAATTTTAGACTAGAGTTGAACTAGCTCTATAAGCTTGTACAAATATTTTTAGACTAGAGTTGAACTAGCTCTATAAGCTAGTTCAAATTTTACACTAGAGTTTAACTAGCACTATAAGCTAGTTCAAATAATTTTACACTAGAGTTGAACTAGCTCTATAAGCTAGTTCAAATAATTTCACACTAGAGTCGAACTAGCTATATAGCCTAGTACAAATAATTTTACACTAGAGTTGAACTTGCTCTATAAGCTTGTACAAATAATTTCAGACTAGAGTTGAACTAGCTCTATAAGCTAGTTCAAATAATTTTACCCCAGAGTTGAACTAGCTCTATAAGCTAATTCAAATAATTTTACACTGAGTTGAACTAGCTCTATAACCTAGTTCAAATAATTTTACACTAGAGTTGAACTAGCTCTATAGCCGAGTACAAATAATTTTACAGTAGAGTTGAACTAGATCTATAAGCTAGTTCAAATAATTTCACACTAGAGTCGAACTAGCTCTATAGCCTAGTACAAATAATTTTACACTAGAGTTGAACTAGCTCTATAAGCTAGTTCGAATAATTTTACCGC
>NW_025228159.1:91562-92271 GCF_018294505.1 Triticum aestivum | reverse complement strand
TATAAGCTAATTCAAATAATTTTACACTGAGTTGAACTAGCTCTATAACCTAGTTCAAATAATTTTACACTAGAGTTGAACTAGCTCTATAAGGTAATTCAAATAATTTTAGACTAGAGTTGAACTAGCTCTATAAACTAGTTCAAATAATTTTACACTAGAGTTAAACTAGCTCTATAAGCTAGTTCAAATAATTTTACACTAGAGTTGAACTAGCTCTATAAGCTAGTTCAAATAATTTTACACTAGAGTCGAACTAGCTCTATAGCCTAGAACAAATAATTTTACACTAGAGTTGAACTAGCTCTATAAGCTAGTTCAAATTATTTTACACATGAATCGAACTAGCTCTATAGCCTAGTACAAATAATTTTACACTAGAGTTGAACTAGCTCTATAGCCGAGTACAAATAATTTTATACTAGAGTTGAACTAGATCTATAAGCTAGTTCAAATAATTTCACACTAGAGTCGAACTAGCTATATAGCCTAGTACAAATAATTTTACACTAGAGTTGAACTTGCTCTATAAGCTTGTACAAATAATTTCAGACTAGAGTTGAACTAGCTCTATAAGCTAGTTCAAATAATTTTACCCCAGAGTTGAACTAGCTCTATAAGCTAATTCAAATAATTTTACACTGAGTTGAACTAGCTCTATAACCTAGTTCAAATAATTTTACACTAGAGTTGAACTAGCTCTATAGCC
>NW_025228159.1:86374-91552 GCF_018294505.1 Triticum aestivum | reverse complement strand
TGAACTAGATCTATAAGCTAGTTCAAATAATTTCACACTAGAGTCGAACTAGCTCTATAGCCTAGTACAAATAATTTTACACTAGAGTTGAACTAGCTCTATAAGCTAGTTCGAATAATTTTACCGCAGAGTTGAACTAGCTTTATAAGCTAATTCAAATAATTTTACACTGAGTTGAACTAGCTCTATAACCTAGTTCAAATAATTTTACACTAGAGTTGAACTAGCTCTATAAGGTAATTCAAATAATTTTAGACTAGAGTTGAACTAGCTCTATAAACTAGTTCAAATAATTTTACACTAGAGTTAAACTAGCTCTATAAGCTAGTTCAAATAATTTTACACTAGAGTTGAACTAGCTCTATAAGCTAGTTCAAATAATTTTACACTAGAGTCGAACTAGCTCTATAGCCTAGAACAAATAATTTTAGACTAGAGTTGAACTAGCTCTATAAGCTTGTACAAATATTTTTAGACTAGAGTTGAACTAGCTCTATAAGCTAGTTCAAATTTTACACTAGAGTTTAACTAGCACTATAAGCTAGTTCAAATAATTTTACACTAGAGTTGAACTAGCTCTATAAGCTAGTTCAAATAATTTCACACTAGAGTCGAACTAGCTATATAGCCTAGTACAAATAATTTTACAATAGAGTTGAACTAGCTCTATAAGCTTGTACAAATAATTTCAGACTAGAGTTGAACTAGCTCTATAAGCTAGTTCAAAGAATTTTACCCCAGAGATGAACTAGCTCTATAAGCTAATTCAAATAATTTTACACTGAGTTGAACTAGCTCTATAACCTAGTTCAAATAATTTTACACTAGAGTTGAACTAGCTCTATAGCCGAGTACAAATAATTTTACACTAGAGTTGAACTAGATCTATAAACTAGTTCAAATAATTTTACCGCAGAGTTGAACTAGCTCTATAAGCTAATTCAAATAATTTTACACTGAGTTGAACTAGCTCTATAACCTAGTTCAAATAATTTTACACTAGAGTTGAACTAGCTCTATAAGGTAATTCAAATAATTTTAGACTAGAGTTGAACTAGCTCTATAAACTAGTTCAAATAATTTTACACTAGAGTTAAACTAGCTCTATAAGCTAGTTCAAATAATTTTACACTAGAGTTGAACTAGCTCTATAAGCTAGTTCAAATAATTTTACACTAGAGTCGAACTAGCTCTATAGCCTAGAACAAATAATTTTAGACTAGAGTTGAACTAGCTCTATAAGCTTGTACAAATATTTTTAGACTAGAGTTGAACTAGCTCTATAAGCTAGTTCAAATTTTACACTAGAGTTTAACTAGCACTATAAGCTAGTTCAAATAATTTTCACTAGAGTTGAACTAGCTCTATAAGCTAGTTCAAATAATTTTACACTAGAGTTGAACTAGCTCTGTAGCTTAGTACAAATAATTTTACACTAGAGTTGAACTAGCTCTATAAGCTAGTTCAAATACTCTTACACTGGAGTCGAACTAGCTCTATAGCCTAGTACAAATAATTTTAGACTAGAGTTGAACTAGCTCTATAAGCTTGTACAAATAATTTTAGACTAGAGTTGAACTAGCTCTATAAGCTAGTTCAAATAATTTTACACTAGAGTCGAACTAGCTCTATAGCCTAGTACAAATAATTTTAGACTAGAGTTGAACTAGCTCTATAAGCTTGTACAAATAATTTTAGACTAGAGTTGAACTAGCTCTATAAGCTAGTTCAAATAATTTCACACTAGAGTCGAACTAGCTCTATAGCCTAGTACAAATAATTTTACACTAGAGTTGAACTAGCTCTATAAGCATGTACAAATAATTTTAGACTAGAGTTGAACTAGCTCTATAAGCTAGTTCAAATAATTTTACCGCAGAGTTGAACTAGCTTTATAAGCTAATTCAAATAATTTTACACTGAGTTGAACTAGCTCTATAACCTAGTTCAAATAATTTTACACTAGAGTTGAACTAGCTCTATAGCCGAGTACAAATAATTTTACACTAGAGTTGAACTAGATCTATAAGCTAGTTCAAATAATTTTAGACTAGAGTTGAACTAGCTATATAAGCTAGTTCAAATAATTTTACGCTAGAGTTGAACAAGCTCTATAAGCTAGTTCAAATAATTTTACACTTGAGTTGAACTAGCTCTATAAGCTAGTTCGAATAATTTAACACTAGAGTCGAACTAGCTCTATAGCCTAGAACAAATAATTTTACACTAGAGTTGAACTAGCTCTATAAGCTTGTACAAATATTTTTAGACTATAGTTGAACTAACTCTATAAGCTAGTTCAAATTTTACACTAGAGTTTAACTAGCACTATAAGCTAGTTCAAATAATTTTACACTAGAGTTGAACTAGCTCTATAAGCTAGTTCAAATAATTTTACACTAGAGTTGAACTAGCTCTATAGCCTAGTACAAATAATTTTACACTATAGTTGAACTAGCTCTATAAGCTTGTACAAATAATTTTAGACTAGAGTTGAACTAGCTCTATGAGCTAGTTCAAATAATTTTACACCAGAGTTGAACTAGCTCTATAAGCTAGTTCAAATAATTTTACACTAGAGTTGAACTAGCTCTATAAGCTAGTTAAAATAATTTTACACTAGAATCGAACTAGCTCTATAGCCTAGTACAAATAATTTTACACTAGAGTTGAACTAGCTTTATAAGCTAGTTCATTTAATTTTACACTAGAGTTGAACTAGCTCTATAAGCTAGTTCAAATTATTTTACACTTGAATCGAACTAGCTCTATAGCCTAGTACAAATAATTTTACACTAGAGTTGAACTAGCTCTATAGCCGAGTACAAATAATTTTATACTAGAGTTGAACTAGATCTATAAGCTAGTTCAAATAATTTCACAATAGAGTCGAACTAGCTATAAAGCCTAGTACAAATAATTTTACACTAGAGTTGAACTAGCTCTATAAGCTTGTAAAAATAATTTCAGACTAGAGTTGAACTAGCTCTATAAGCTAGTTCAAATAATTTTACCCCAGAGTTGAACTAGCTCTATAAGCTAATTCAAATAATTTTACACTGAGTTGAACTAGCTCTATAACCTAGTTCAAATAATTTTACACTAGAGTTGAACTAGCTCTATAGCCGAGTACAAATAATTTTAGACTAGAGTTGAACTAGATCTATAAGCTAGTTCAAATAATTTCACACTAGAGTCGAACTAGCTCTATAGCCTAGTACAAATAATTTTACACTAGAGTTGAACTAGCTCTATAAGCTTGTACAAATAATTTCAGACTAGAGTTGAACTAGCTCTATAAGCTAGTTCGAATAATTTTACCGCAGAGTTGAACTAGCTTTATAAGCTAATTCAAATAATTTTACACTGAGTTGAACTAGCTCTATAACCTAGTTCAAATAATTTTACACTAGAGTTGAACTAGCTCTATAAGGTAATTCAAATAATTTTAGACTAGAGTTGAACTAGCTCTATAAACTAGTTCAAATAATTTTACACTAGAGTTAAACTAGCTCTATAAGCTAGTTCAAATAATTTTACACTAGAGTTGAACTAGCTCTATAAGCTAGTTCAAATTATTTTACACTTGAATCGAACTAGCTCTATAGCCTAGTACAAATAATTTTACACTAGAGTTGAACTAGCTCTATAGCCGAGTACAAATAATTTTATACTAGAGTTGAACTAGATCTATAAGCTAGTTCAAATAATTTCACAATAGAGTCGAACTAGCTATATAGCCTAGTACAAATAATTTTACACTAGAGTTGAACTAGCTCTATAAGCTTGTACAAATAATTTCAGACTAGAGTTGAACTAGCTCTATAAGCTAGTTCAAATAATTTTACCCCAGAGTTGAACTAGCTCTATAAGCTAATTCAAATAATTTTACACTGAGTTGAACTAGCTCTATAACCTAGTTCAAATAATTTTACACTAGAGTTGAACTAGCTCTATAGCCGAGTACAAATAATTTTACACTAGAGTTGAACTAGATCTATAAGCTAGTTCAAATAATTTTAGACTAGAGTTGAACTATCTATATAAGCTAGTTCAAATAATTTTACACTAGAGTTGAACTAGCTCTATAAGCTAGTTCAAATAATTTTACACTTGAGTTGAACTAGCTCTATAAGCTAGTTCAAATAATTTCACACTAGAGTCGAACTAGCTCTATAGCCTAGAACAAATAATTTTAGACTAGAGTTGAACTAGCTCTATAAGCTTGTACAAATATTTTTAGACTAGAGTTGAACTAGCTCTATAAGCTAGTTCAAATTTTACACTAGAGTTTAACTAGCACTATAAGCTAGTTCAAATAATTTTACACTAGAGTTGAACTAGCTCTATAAGCTAGTTCAAATAATTTCACACTAGAGTCGAACTAGCTATATAGCCTAGTACAAATAATTTAACAATAGAGTTGAACTAGCTCTATAAGCTTGTACAAATAATTTCAGACTAGAGTTGAACTAGCTCTATAAGCTAGTTCAAAGAATATTACCCCAGAGTTGAACTAGCTCTATAAGCTAATTCAAACAATTTTACACTGAGTTGAACTAGCTCTATAACCTAGTTCAAATAATTTTACACTAGAGTTGAACTAGCTCTATAGCCGAGTACAAATAATTTTACACTAGAGTTGAACTAGATCTATAAGCTAGTTCAAATAATTTTCCTGCAGAGTTGAACTAGCTCTATAAGCTAATCCAAATAATTTTACACTGAGTTGAACTTGCTCTATAACCTAGTTCAAATAATTTTACACTAGAGTTGAACTAGCTCTATAAGGTAATTCAAATAATTTTAGACTAGAGTTGAACTAGCTCTATAAACTAGTTCAAATAATATTACACTAGAGTTAAACTAGCTCTATAAGCTAGTTCAAATAATTTTACACTAGAGTTGAACTAGCTCTATAAGCTAGTTCAAATAATTTTACACTAGAGTCGAACTAGCTCTATAGCCTAGAACAAATAATTTTAGACTAGAGTTGAACTAGCTCTATAAGCTTGTACAAATATTTTTAGACTAGAGTTGAACTAGCTCTATAAGCTAGTTCAAATTTTACACTAGAGTTTAACTAGCACTATAAGCTAGTTCAAATAATTTTCACTAGAGTTGAACTAGCTCTATAAGCTAGTTCAAATAATTTTACACTAGAGTTGAACTAGCTCT
>NW_025228159.1:84424-86364 GCF_018294505.1 Triticum aestivum | reverse complement strand
ACTAGCTCTGTAGCTTAGTACAAATAATTTTACACTAGAGTTGAACAAGCTCTATAAGCTAGTTCAAATACTCTTACACTGGAGTCGAACTAGCTCTATAGCCTAGTACAAATAATTTTAGACTAGAGTTGAACTAGCTCTATAAGCTTGTACAAATAATTTTAGACTAGAGTTGAACTAGCTCTATAAGCTAGTTCAAATAATTTCACACTAGAGTCGAACCAGCTCTATAGCCTAGTACAAATAATTTTACACTAGAGTTGAACTAGCTCTATAAGCATGTACAAATAATTTTAGACTAGAGTTGAACTAGCTCTATAAGCTAGTTCAAATAATTTTACCGCAGAGTTGAACTAGCTCTATAAGCTAATTCAAATAATTTTACACTGAGTTGAACTTGCTCTATAACCTAGTTCAAATAATTTTACACTAGAGTTGAACAAGCTCTATAGCCGAGTACAAATAATTTTACACTAGAGTTGAACTAGATCTATAAGCTAGTTCAAATAATTTTAGACTAGAGTTGAACTAGCTATATAAGCTAGTTCAAATAATTTTACACTAGAGTTGAACAAGCTCTATAAGCTAGCTCAAATAATTTTACACTTGAGTTGAACTAGCTCTATAAGCTAGTTCGAATAATTTAACACTAGAGTCGAACTAGCTCTATAGCCTAGAACAAATAATTTTACACTAGAGTTGAACTAGCTCTATAAGCTTGTACAAATATTTTTAGACTATAGTTGAACTAACTCTATAAGCTAGTTCAAATTTTACACTAGAGTTTAACTAGCACTATAAGCTAGTTCAAATAATTTTACACTAGAGTTGAACTAGCTCTATAAGCTAGTTCAAATAATTTTACACTAGAGTTGAACTTGCTCTATAAGCTAGTTCAAATAATTTTACACTAGAGTTGAAGTTGCTCTATAGCTTAGTACAAATAATTTTACACTAGAGTTGAACTAGCTCTATAAGCTAGTTCAAATACTCTTACACTGGAGTCGAACTAGCTCTATAGCCTAGTACAAGTAATTTTACACTAGAGTTGAACTCGCTCTATAAGCTAGTTCAAATAATTTTACACTAGAGTTGAACTAGCTCTTTATTCTACTACACATAATTTTACACTGAATTGAACTAGCTCTATAACCTAGTTCAAATAATTTTACACTAGAGTTGAACTAGCTCTATAGCCGAGTACAAATAATTTTACACTAGAGTTGAACTAGATCTATAAGCTAGTTCAAATAATTTTATACTAGAGTTGAACTAGCTGTATAAGCTAGTTCAAATAATTTTACACTAGAGTTGAACTAGCTCTATAGCCTAGTACAAATAATTTTACACTAGAGTTGAACTAGCTCTATAAGCTTGTACAAATAATTTTAGACTAGAGTTGAACTATCTCTATAAGCTAGTTCAAATAATTTTACACCAGAGTTGAACTAGCTCTATAAGCTAGTTCAAATAATTTTACACTAGAGTTGAACTAGCTCTATAAGTTAGTTCAAATAATTTTAAACTAGAATCGAACTAGCTTTATATCCTAGTACAAATAATTTTACACTAGAGTTGAACTAGCTCTATAAGCTTATACAAATAATTTTACACTAGAGTTGAACTAGCTCTATAGCCTAGTACAAATAAGTTACACTAGAGTTGAACTAGCTCTATAGCCTAGTACATATAATTTTACACTAGAGTCGAACTAGCTCTATAAGCTTGTACAAATAATTTTACACTATAGTTGAACTAGCTCTATAGTCTAGTACAAACAATTTTACACTGAATGGAATTTTACACTATAGTTGAACTAGCTCTATAGCCGAGTACAAATAAATTTACACTAGAGTTGAACTAGATCTATAAGCTAGTCCAAATAATTTTACACTAGAGATGAACTAGCTGTATAAGCTAGTTCAAATAATTTTACACTA
>NW_025228159.1:82485-84414 GCF_018294505.1 Triticum aestivum | reverse complement strand
TTGCTCTATAGCTTAGTACAAATAATTTTACACTAGAGTTGAACTAGCTCTATAAGCTAGTTCAAATACTCTTACACTGGAGTCGAACTAGCTCTATAGCCTAGTACAAGTAATTTTACACTAGAGTTGAACTCGCTCTATAAGCTAGTTCAAATAATTTTACACTAGAGTTGAACTAGCTCTTTATTCTACTACACATAATTTTACACTGAATTGAACTAGCTCTATAACCTAGTTCAAATAATTTTACACTAGAGTTGAACTAGCTCTATAGCCGAGTACAAATAATTTTACACTAGAGTTGAACTAGATCTATAAGCTAGTTCAAATAATTTTATACTAGAGTTGAACTAGCTGTATAAGCTAGTTCAAATAATTTTACACTAGAGTTGAACTAGCTCTATAGCCTAGTACAAATAATTTTACACTAGAGTTGAACTAGCTCTATAAGCTTGTACAAATAATTTTAGACTAGAGTTGAACTATCTCTATAAGCTAGTTCAAATAATTTTACACCAGAGTTGAACTAGCTCTATAAGCTAGTTCAAATAATTTTACACTAGAGTTGAACTAGCTCTATACGTTAGTTCAAATAATTTTAAACTAGAATCGAACTAGCTTTATAGCCTAGTACAAATAATTTTACACTAGAGTTGAACTACCTCTATAAGCTTATACAAATAATTTTACACTAGAGTTGAACTAGCTCTATAGCCTAGTACAAATAAGTTACACTAGAGTTGAACTAGCTCTATAACCTAGTACATATAATTTTACACTAGAGTCGAACTAGCTCTATAAGCTTGTACAAATAATTTTACACTATAGTTGAACTAGCTCTATAGTCTAGTACAAACAATTTTACACTGAATGGCATTTTACACTATAGTTGAACTAGCTCTATAGCCGAGTACAAATAAATTTACACTAGAGTTGAACTAGATCTATAAGCTAGTCCAAATAATTTTACACTAGAGATGAACTAGCTGTATAAGCTAGTTCAAATAATTTTACACTAGAGTTGAACTAGCTCTATAGCCTAGTACAAATAATTTTACACTATAGTTGAACTAGCTCTATAAGCTTGTACAAATAATTTTAGACTAGAGTTGAACTAGCTCTATAAGCTAGTTCAAATAATTTTACACCAGAGTTGAACTAGCTCTATAAGCTAGTTCAAATAATTTTACACTAGATTTGAACTAGCTCTATAAGCTAGTTAAAATAATTTTACACTAGAGTTAAACTAGCTCTATAAGCTAGTTCAAATAATTTTACACTAGAGTTGAACTAGCTCTATAAGCTAGTTCAAATAATTTTACACTAGAGTTGAACTTGCTCTATAGCTTAGTACAAATAATTTTACACTAGAGTTGAACTAGCTCTATAAGCTAGTTCAAATACTCTTACACTGGAGTCGAACTAGCTCTATAGCCTAGTACAAGTAATTTTACACTAGAGTTGAACTCGCTCTATAAGCTAGTTCAAATAATTTTACACTAGAGTTGAACTAGCTCTTTATTCTACTACACATAATTTTACACTGAATTGAACTAGCTCTATAACCTAGTACAAATAATTTTACACTAGAATTGAACTAGCTCTATAGCCGAGTACAAATAATTTTACACTAGAGTTGAACTAGATCTATAAGCTAGTTCAAATAATTTTATACTAGAGTTGAACTAGCTATATAAGCTAGTTCAAATAATTTTACACTAGAGTTGAACTAGCTCTATAGCCTAGTACAAATAATTTTACACTAGAGTTGAAATAGCTCTATAAGCTTGTACAAATAATTTTAGACTAGAGTTGAACTATCTCTATAAGCTAGTTCAAATAATTTTACACCAGAGTTGAACTAGCTCTATAAGCTAGTTCAAATAATTTTACACTAGAGTTGAACTAGCTCTATAAGTTAGTTCAAAT
>NW_025228159.1:81685-82475 GCF_018294505.1 Triticum aestivum | reverse complement strand
CTCTATAAGCTTGTACAAATAATTTTACACTATAGTTGAACTAGCTCTATAGTCTAGTACAAACAATTTTACACTGAATGGAATTTTACACTATAGTTGAACTAGCTCTATAGCCGAGTACAAATAAATTTACACTAGAGTTGAACTAGATGTATAAGCTAGTCCAAATAATTTTACACTAGAGATGAACTAGCTGTATAAGCTAGTTCAAATAATTTTACACTAGAGTTGAACTAGCTCTATAGCCTAGTACAAATAATTTTACACTATAGTTGAACTAGCTCTATAAGCTTGTACAAATAATTTTAGACTAGAGTTGAACTAGCTCTATAAGCTAGTTCAAATAATTTTACACCAGAGTTGAACTAGCTCTATAAGCTAGTTCAAATAATTTTACACTAGAGTTGAACTAGCTCTATAAGCTAGTTAAAATAATTTTACACTAGAATCGAACTAGCTCTATAGCCTAGTACAAATAATTTTACACTAGAGTTGAACTAGCATTATAAGCTAGTTCATTTAATTTTACACTAGAGTTGAACTAGCTCTATAAGCTAGTTCAAATTATTTTACACTTGAATCGAACTAGCTCTATAGCCTAGTACAAATAATTTTACACTAGAGTTGAACTAGCTCTATAGCCGAGTACAAATAATTTTATACTAGAGTTGAACTAGATCTATAAGCTAGTTCAAATAATTTCACACTAGAGTCGAACTAGCTATATAGCCTAGTACAAATAATTTTACACTAGAGTTGAACTTGCTCTATAAGCTTGTACAAATAATTT
>NW_025228159.1:80027-81675 GCF_018294505.1 Triticum aestivum | reverse complement strand
TTTTACACTATAGTTGAACTAGCTCTATAGTCTAGTACAAACAATTTTACACTGAATGGAATTTTACACTATAGTTCAACTGGCTCTATAGCCGAGTACAAATAAATTTACACTAGAGTTGAACTAGATCTATAAGCTAGTCCAAATAATTTTACACTAGAGATGAACTAGCTGTATAAGCTAGTTCAAATATTTTACACTAGAGTTGAACTAGCTCTATAGCCTAGTACAAATAATTTTACACTATAGTTGAACTAGCTCTATAAGCTTGTACAAATAATTTTAGACTAGAGTTGAACTAGCTCTATAAGCTAGTTCAAATAATTTTACACCAGAGTTGAACTAGCTCTATAAGCTAGTTCAGATAATTTTACACTAGAGTTGAACTAGCTCTATAAGCTAGTTAAAATAATTTTACACTAGAATCGAACTAGCTCTATAGCCTAGTACAAATAATTTTACACTAGAGTTGAACTAGCTTTATAAGCTAGTTCATTTAATTTTACACTAGAGTTGAACTAGCTCTATAAGCTAGTTCAAATTATTTTACACTTGAATCGAACTAGCTCTATAGCCTAGTACAAATAATTTTACACTAGAGTTGAACTAGCTCTATAGCCGAGTACAAATAATTTTATACTAGAGTTGAACTAGATCTCTAAGCTAGTTCAAATAATTTCACACTAGAGTCGAACTAGCTATATAGCCTAGTACAAATAATTTTACACTAGAGTTGAACTTGCTCTATAAGCTTGTACAAATAATTTCAGACTAGAGTTGAACTAGCTCTATAAGCTAGTTCAAATAATTTTACCCCAGAGTTGAACTAGCTCTATAAGCTAATTCAAATAATTTTACACTGAGTTGAACTAGCTCTATAACCTAGTTCAAATAATTTTACACTAGAGTTGAACTAGCTCTATAGCCGAGTACAAATAATTTTACACTAGAGTTGAACTAGATCTATAAGCTAGTTCAAATAATTTCACACTAGAGTCGAACTAGCTTTATAGCCTAGTACAAATAATTTTACACTAGAGTTGAACTAGCTCTATAAGCTTGTACTAATAATTTCAGACTAGAGTTGAACTAGCTCTATAAGCTAGTTCAAATAATTTTACCGCAGAGTTGAACTAGCTCTATAAGCTAATTCAAATAATTTTACACTGAGTTGAACTAGCTCTATAACCTAGTTCAAATAATTTTACACTAGAGTTGAACTAGCTCTATAAGGTAATTCAAATAATTTTAGACTAGAGTTGAACTAGCTCTATAAACTAGTTCAAATAATTTTACACTAGAGTTAAACTAGCTCTATAAGCTAGTTCAAATAATTTTACACTAGACTTGAACTAGCTCTATAAGCTAGTTCAAATAATTTTACACTAGAGTCGAACTAGCTCTATAGCCTAGAACAAATAATTTTAGACTAGAGTTGAACTAGCTCTATAAGCTTGTACAAATATTTTTAGACTAGAGTTGAACTAGCTCTATAAGCTTGTTCAAATTTTACACTAGAGTTTAACTAGCACTATAAGCTAGTTCAAATAATTTTCACTAGAGTTGAACTAGCTCTATAAGCTAGTTCAAATAATTTTACACTAGAGTTGAACTAGCTCTGTAGCTTAGTACAAATATTTTTACACTA
>NW_025228159.1:77670-78736 GCF_018294505.1 Triticum aestivum | reverse complement strand
TTGCTCTATAGCTTAGTACAAATAATTTTACACTAGAGTTGAACTAGCTCTATAAGCTAGTTCAAATACTCTTACACTGGAGTCGAACTAGCTCTATAGCCTAGTACAAGTAATTTTACACTAGAGTTGAACTCGCTCTATAAGCTAGTTCAAATAATTTTACACTAGAGTTGAACTAGCTCTTTATTCTACTACACATAATTTTACACTGAATTGAACTAGCTCTATAACCTAGTTCAAATAATTTTACACTAGAATTGAACTAGCTCTATAGCCGAGTACAAATAATTTTACACTAGAGTTGAACTAGATCTATAAGCTAGTTCAAATAATTTTATACTAGAGTTGAACTAGCTGTATAAGCTAGTTCAAATAATTTTACACTACAGTTCAACTAGCTCTATAGCCGAGTACAAATAAATTTACACTCGAGTTGAACTAGATCTATAAGCTAGTCAGAATAATTTTACACTAGAGTTGAACTAGCTGTATAAGCTAGTTCAAATAATTTTACACTAGAGTTGAACTAGCTCTATAGCCTAGTACAAATAATTTTACACTATAGTTGAACTAGCTCTATAAGCTTGTACAAATAATTTTAGACTAGAGTTGAACAAGCTCTATAAGCTAGTTCAAATAATTTTACACCATAGTTGAACTAGCTCTATAAGCTAGTTCAAATAATTTTACACTAGAGTTGAACTAGCTCTATAAGCTAGTTAAAATAATTTTACACTAGAATCAAACTAGCTCTATAGCCTAGTACAAATAATTTTCCACTAGAGTTGAACTAGCTCTATAAGCTAGTTCATTTAATTTTACACTAGAGTTGAACTAGCTCTATAAGCTAGTTCAAATTATTTTACACTAGAATCGAACTAGCTCTATAGCCTAGTACAAATAATTTTACACTAGAGTTGAACTAGCTCTATAGCCGAGTACAAATAATTTTATACTAGAGTTGAACTAGATCTATAAGCTAGTTCAAATAATTTCACACTAGAGTCGAACTAGCCATATAGCCTAGTACAAATAATTTTACACTAGAGTTGAACTAGCTCTATAA
>NW_025228159.1:74755-77563 GCF_018294505.1 Triticum aestivum | reverse complement strand
ACTAGCTTTATAGCCTAGTACAAATAATTTTACACTAGAGTTGAACTAGCTCTATAAGCTTGTACAAATAATTTCAGACTAGAGTTGAACTAGCTCTATAAGCTAGTTCAAATAATTTTACCGCAGAGTTGAACTAGCTCTATAAGCTAATTCAAATAATTTTACACTGAGTTGAACTAGCTCTATAACCTAGTTCAAATAATTTTACACTAGAGTTGAACTAGCTCTATAAGGTAATTCAAATAATTTTAGACTAGAGTTGAACTAGCTCTATAAACTAGTTCAAATAATTTTACACTAGAGTTAAACTAGCTCTATAAGCTAGTTCAAATAATTTTACACTAGAGTTGAACTAGCTCTATAAGCTAGTTCAAATAATTTTACACTAGAGTTTAACTAGCACTATAAGCTAGTTCAAATAATTTTCACTAGAGTTGAACTAGCTCTATAAGCTAGTTCAAATAATTTTACACTAGAGTTGAACTAGCTCTATAGCTTAGTACAAATAATTTTACACTAGAGTTAAACTAGCTCTATAAGCTAGTTCAAATACTCTTACACTGGAGTCGAACTAGCTCTATAGCCTAGTACAAGTAATTTTACACTAGAGTTGAACTCGCTCTATAAGCTAGTTCAAATAATTTTACACTAGAGTTGAACTAGCTCTATAGCCTAGTACAAATAATTTTACACTAGTGTTGAACTAGCTTTATAAGCTTGTACAAATAATTTTACACTAGAGTTGAACTAGCTCTATATTCTAGTACAAATAATTTTACACTGAATTGAACTAGCTCTATAACCTAGTTCAAATAATTTTACACTAGAGTTGAACTAGCTCTATAAGCTAGTTCAAATAATTTTACACTAGAGTTGAACTAGCACTATAAGCTAGTTCAAATAATTTTACACTACAGTTGAACTAGCTCTATAAGCTAGTTCAAATAATTTTACAATAGAGTCAAACTAGCTCTATAGCCTTGTACAAATAATTTTAGACTAGACTTGAACTAGCTCTATAAGCTTGTACAAATAATTTTAGACTAGAGTTGAACTAGCTCTATAAGCTAGTTCAAATAATTTCACACTAGAGTCGAACTAGCTCTATAGCCTAGTACAAATAATTTTACACTAGAGTTGAACTAGCTCTATAAGCTAGTTCAAATAATTTCACACTAGAGTCGAACTAGCTCTATAGCCTAGTACAAATAATTTTACACTAGTGTTGAACTAGCTCTATAAGCATGTACAAATAATTTTAGACTAGAGTTGAACTAGCTCTATAAGCTAGTTCAAATAATTTTACCGCAGAGTTGAACTAGCTCTATAAGCTAATTCAAATAATTTTACACTGAGTTGAACTAGCTCTATAACCTAGTTCAAATAATTTTACACTAGAGTTGAACTAGCTCTATAGCCGAGTACAAATAATTTTACACTAGAGTTGAACTAGATCTATAAGCTAGTTCAAATAATTTTAGACTAGAGTTGAACTAGCTATATAAGCTAGTTCAAATAATTTTACACTACAGTTGAACTAGCTCTATAAACTAGTTCAAATAATTTTACACTTGAGTTGAACTAGCTCTATAAGCTAGTTCAAATAATTTAACACTAGAGTCGAACTAGCTCTATAGCCTAGAACAAATAATTTTACACTAGAGTTGAACTAGATCTATAAGCTTGTACAAATATTTTTAGACTAGAGTTGAACTAGCTCTATAAGCTAGTTCAAATTTTACACTAGAGTTTAACTAGCACTATAAGCTAGTTCAAATAATTTTACACTAGAGTTGAACTAGCTCTATAAGCTAGTTCAAATAATTTTACAATAGAGTTGAACTAGCTCGATAGCTTAGTACAAATAATTTTACACTAGAGTTGAACTAGCTCTATAAGCTCGTTCAAATACTCTTACACTGGAGTCGAACTAGCTCTATAGCCTAGTACAAGTAATTTTACACTAGAGTTGAATCGCTCTATAAGCTAGTTCAAATAATTTTACACTAGAGTTGAACTAGCTCTATATTCTACTACAAATAATTTTACACTGGATTGAACTAGCTCTATAACCTAGTTCAAATAATTTTACACTAGAGTTGAACTAGCTCTATAGCCGAGTACAAATAATTTTACACTAGAGTTGAACTAGATCTATAAGCTAGTTCAAATAATTTTATACTAGAGTTGAACTAGCTGTATAAGCTAGTTCAAATAATTTTACACTAGAGTTGAACTAGCTCTATAGCCTAGTACAAATAATTTTACACTAGAGTTGAACTAGCTCTATAAGCTTGTACAAATAATTTTAGACTAGAGTTGAACTATCTCTATAAGCTAGTTCAAATAATTTTACACCAGAGTTGAACTAGCTCTATAAGCTAGTTCAAATAATTTTACACTAGAGTTGAACTAGCTCTATAAGATAGTTCAAATAATTTTAAACTAGAATCGAACTAGCTTTATAGCCTAGTACAAATAATTTTACACTAGAGTTGAACTAGCTCTATAAGTTTATACAAATAATTTTACATTAGAGTTGAACAAGCTCTATAGCCTAGTACAAATAAGTTACACTAGAGTTGAACTAGCTCTATAAGCTAGTTCAAATAATTTTACAATAGAGTTGAACTAGCTCTATAGCCTAGTACATATAATTTTACACTAGAGTCCAACTAGCTCTATAAGCTTGTACAAATAATTTTACACTATAGTTGAACTAGCTCTATAGTCTAGTACAAATAATTTTACACTGAATGGAATTTTACACTATAGTTGAACTAGCTCTATAGCCGAGTACAAATAAAT
>NW_025228159.1:74312-74674 GCF_018294505.1 Triticum aestivum | reverse complement strand
AAGCTAGTTCAAATAATTTTACACTAGAGTTGAAGTAGCTCTGTAAGTTAGTTCAAATAATTTTACACTAGAGTTGAACTAGCTCTATAAGCTAGTTCAAATAATTTTACACTAGAGTTGAACTAGCTCTATAGCCTAGTACATATAATTTTACACTACAGTTGAACTAGCTCTATAAGCTAGTTCAAATACTCTTACGCTGGAGTTGAACTATCTCTATAGCCTAGTACAAGTAATTTTACACTAGAGATGAACTACCTCTATAAGCTAGTTCAAATAATTTTACGCTAGAGTTGAACTAGCTCTATAGCCTAGTACAAATAATTTTACACTAGAGTTGAACTAGCTCTATAAGCTTGTAC
>NW_025228159.1:72131-74228 GCF_018294505.1 Triticum aestivum | reverse complement strand
AAAATAATTTTACACTAGAATCGAACTAGCTCTATAGCCTAGTACAAATAATTTTACACTAGAGTTGAACTAGCTCTATGAGCTTGTACAAATAATTTTACACTAGAGTTGAACTAGCTCTATAGCCTAGTACAAATAAGTTACACTAGAGTTGAACTAGCTCTATAAGCTAGTTCAAATAATTTTACACTAGAGTTGAACTAGCTCTATAAGCTACTTGAAATAATTTTACACTAGAGTTGAAGTAGCTCTATAAGTTAGTTCAAATAATTTTACATTAGAGTTGAACTAGCTCTATTAGCTAGTTCAAATAATTTTACACTAGTGTTGAACTAGCTCTATAGCCTAGTACATATAATTTTACACTAGAGTTGAACTAGCTCTATGAGCCAGTTCAAATACTCTTCCGCTGGAGTTGAACTTGCTCTATAGCCTAGTACAAGTAATTTTACACTAGAGTTGAATTAGCTCTATAGTCTAGTACAAATAATTTTACACTGAAATGAACTAGCTCTATAACCTAGTTCAAATAATTTTACACTACAGTTGAACTAGCTCTATGGCCGAGTACAAATAATTTTACACTAGAGTTGAACTAGATCTATAAGCTAGTTCAAATAATTTTACACTAGAGTTGAACTAGCTGTATAAGCTAGTTCAAATAATTTTACACTAGAGTTGAACTAGCTCTATAGCCTAGTACAAATAATTTTACATTAGAGTTGAACTAGCTCTATAAGCTTGTACAAATAATTTTAGACTGGAGTTAAACTAGCTCTATAAGCTAGTTCAAATAATTTTACACCAGAGTTGAACTAGCTCTATAAGCTTGTACAAATAATTTTACTCTAGAGTTGACTAGCTCTATAGTCTAGTACAAATAATTTTACACTAGAGTTGAACTAGCTCTATAGCCTAGTACAAATAGTTTTAGGCTAGAGTTGAACTAGCTCTATAAGCTAGTTCAAATAATTTTACACTAGAGTTGAACTAGCTGTATAAGCTAGTTCAAATAATTTTACACTAGAGTTGAACTAGCTCTATAAGCTAGTTCAAATAATTTTACAATAGAGTCGAACTAGCTCTATGGCCTAGTACAAATAATTTTACACTAGAGTTGAACTAGCTCTATAAGCTTGTACAAATAATTTTAGACTAGAGTTGAACTATCTCTATAAGCTAGTTCCACTAATTTTACACCAGAGTTCAACTAGCTCTATAAGCTAGTTCAAATAATTTTACACTAGAGCTTAACTAGCTCTATAAGCTAGTTCAAATAATTTTTCACTAGAATCAAACTACCTCTATAGCCTAGTACAAATAATTTTACACTAGAGTTCAACTAGCTCTATCAGCTTGTACAAATAATTTTACAGTAGAGTTGAACTAGCTCTATAGCCTAGTAAAAATAAGTTACACTAAAGTTGAACTAGCTCTATAAGCTTGTTCAAATAATTTTACACTAGAGTTGAACTAGCTCTATAAGCTAGTTCAAATAATTTTACACTAGAGTTGAAGTAGCTCTGTAAGTTAGTTCAAATAATTTTACACTAGAGTTGAACTAGCTCTATAAGCTAGTTCAAATAATTTTACACTAGAGTTGAACTAGCTCTATAGCCTAGTACATATAATTTTACACTACAGTTGAACTAGCTCTATAAGCTAGTTCAAATACTCTTACGCTGGAGTTGAACTATCTCTATAGCCTAGTACAAGTAATTTTACACTAGAGATGAACTACCTCTATAAGCTAGTTCAAATAATTTTACGCTAGAGTTGAACTAGCTCTATAGCCTAGTACAAATAATTTTACACTAGAGTTGAACTAGCTCTATAAGCTTGTACAAATAATTTTACACTAGAGTTGAATTAGCTCTATAGTCTAGTACAAATAATTTTACACTGGAATGAACTAGCTCTATAACCTAGTTCAAATAATTTTACACTAGATTTGAACTATCTCTATGGCCGAGTACAAATAATTTTACACTAGAGTTGAACTAGATCTATAATCTAGTTCAAATAATTTTACACTAGAGTTGAACTAGCTGTATAAGCTAGTTCAAATAATTTTACACTAGAGTTGAACTAGCTCTA
>NW_025228159.1:69999-71592 GCF_018294505.1 Triticum aestivum | reverse complement strand
AAGCTAGTTCAAATAATTTTACACTAGAGTTGAAGTAGCTCTGTAAGTTAGTTCAAATAATTTTACACTAGAGTTGAACTAGCTCTATAAGCTAGTTCAAATAATTTTACACTAGAGTTGAACTAGCTCTATAGCCTAGTACATATAATTTTACACTACAGTTGAACTAGCTCTATAAGCTAGTT
Organism: Triticum aestivum; assembly: GCF_018294505.1. Lineage (NCBI taxonomy): Eukaryota > Viridiplantae > Streptophyta > Magnoliopsida > Poales > Poaceae > Triticum > Triticum aestivum. Next base: position 71,407 of record NW_025228159.1, on the reverse strand, counting down.
CAAATACTCTTACGCTGGAGTTGAACTATCTCTATAGCCTAGTACAAGTAATTTTACACTAGAGATGAACTACCTCTATAAGCTAGTTCAAATAATTTTACGCTAGAGTTGAACTAGCTCTATAGCCTAGTACAAATAATTTTACACTAGAGTTGAACTAGCTCTATAAGCTTGTACCAATAATTTTACACTAGAGTTGAATTAGCTCTATAGTCTAGTACAAATAATTTTACACTGAAATGAACTAGCTCTATAACCTAGTTCAAATAATTTTACACTAGATTTGAACTATCTCTATGGCCGAGTACAAATAATTTTACACTAGAGTTGAACTAGATCTATAATCTAGTTCAAATAATTTTACACTAGAGTTGAACTAGCTGTATAAGCTAGTTCAAATAATTTTACACTAGAGTTGAACTAGCTCTATAGCCTAGTACAAATAATTTAAACTAGAGTTGAACTAGCTCTATAAGCTTGTACAAATAATTTTAGACTGGAGTTGAACTAGCTCTATAAGCTAGTTCAAATAATTTTACACCATAGTTGAACTAGCTCTATAAGCTTGTACAAATAATTTTACACTAGAGCTGAACTAGCACTATAAGCTAGTTAAAATAATTTTACACTAGAGTAGAACTAGCTCTATAAGCTAGTTCAAATAATTTTACACTAGAGTCGAACTAGCTCTATAGCCTAGTACAAATAATTTTACACTAGAGTTGAACTAGCTCTATAAGCTTGTACAAATAATTTTAGCCTATAGTTGAACTATCTCTATAAGCTAGTTCAAATAATTTTACAATAGAGTTGAACTAGCACTATAAGCTAGTTCAACTAATTTTACACTACAGTTGAACTAGCACTATAAGCTAGTTCAAATAATTTTATACTAGAGTCGAACTAGCTCTATAGCCTTGTACAAATAATTTTAGACTAGAGTTGAACTAGCTCTATAAGCTTGTACAAATAATTTTAGACTAGAGTTGAACTAGCTCTATAAGCTAGTTCAAATAATTTCACACTAGAGTCGAACTAGCTCTATAGCCTAGTACAAATAATTTACACTAGAGTTGAACTAGCTCTATAAGCTAGTTCAAATAATTTCACACTAGAGTCGAACATGCTCTATAACCTAGTTCAAATATTTTTACACTAGAGTTGAACTAGCTCTATAGCCGAGTACAAATAATTTTACACTAGAGTTGAACTAGATATATAAGCTAGTTCAAATAATTTTACACTAGAGTTGAACTAGCTCTATACCCTAGTACAAATAATTTTACACTAGAGTTGAACTAGCTCTATAAGCTTGTACAAATAATTTTAGACTAGAGTTGAACTATCTCTATAAGCTAGTTCAAATAATTTTACACCAGAGTTGAACTGGCTCTATAAGCTAGTTCAA
>NW_025228159.1:67431-69913 GCF_018294505.1 Triticum aestivum | reverse complement strand
TAATTTTACACTAGAGTTGAACTCGCTCTATAACCTAGTTCAAATAATTTTAAACTAGAATCGAACTAGCTTTATAGCCTAGTACAAATAATTTTACACTAGAGTTGAACTAGCTATATAAGCTTGTACAAATAATTTTACACTAGAGTTGACTAGCTCCTTAGTCTAGTACAAATAATTTTACACTAGAGTTGAACTAGCACTATAAGCTAGTTAAAATAATTTTACACTAGAGTTGAACTAGCTCTATAAGCTAGTTCAAATAATTTTACACTAGAGTCGAACTAGCTCTATAGCCTAGTACAAATAATTTTACACTAGAGTTGAACTAGCTCTATAAGCTTGTACAAATAATTTTAGACTGGAGTTGAACTAGCTCTATAAGCTAGTTCAAATAATTTTACACCAGAGTTGAACTAGCTCTATAAGCTTGTACAAATAATTTTACACTAGAGTTGAACTAGCTCTATAAGCTAGTTCAAATAATTTTACACTAGAGTCGAACTAGCTCTATAGCCTAGTACAAATAATTTTACACTAGAGTTGAACTAGCTCTATAAGCTTGTACAAATAATTTTAGACTGGAGTTGAACTAGCTCTATAAGCTTGTACAAATAATTTTACACTAGAGTTGACTAGCTCCTTAGTCTAGTACAAATAATTTTACACTAGAGTTGAACTAGCACTATAAGGTAGTTAAAATAATTTTACACTAGAGTTGAACTAGCTCTATAAGCTAGTTCAAATAATTTTACACTAGAGTCGAACTAGCTCTATAGCCTAGTACAAATAATTTTACACTAGAGTTGAACTAGCTCTATAAGCTTGTACAAATAATTTTAGCCTAGATTTGAATTAGCTCTATAAGCTAGTTCAAATAATTTTTCACTAGAGTTGAACTAGCACTATAAGCTAGTTCAAATAATTTTACACTACAGTTGAACTAGCACTATAAGCTAGTTCAAATAATTTTACACTAGAGTCGAACTAGCTCTATAGCCTTGTACAAATAATTTTAGACTAGAGTTGAACTAGCTCTATAAGCTTGTACAAATAATTTTAGACTAGAGTTGAACTAGCTCTATAAGCTAGTTCAAATAATTTTGGACTAGAGTTGAACTAGCTCTATAAGCTAGTTCAAATAATTTTACACTAGAGTTGAACTAGCACTATAAGCTAGTTCAAATAATTTTACACTACAGTTGAACTAGCTCTATAAGCTAGTTCAAATAATTTTACACTAGAGTTGAACTAGCTCTATAAGCTAGTTCAAATAATTTTACACTACAGTTGAACTAGCACTATAAGCTAGTTCAAATAATTTTACACTAGAGTTGAACTAGCTCTATAAGCTTGTACAAATAATTTTAGCCTACAGTTGAACTATCTCTATAAGCTAGTTCAAATAATTTTACAATAGAGTTGAACTAGCACCATAAGCTAGTTCAAATAATTTTACACTACAGTTGAACTAGCACTATAAGCTAGTTCCAATAATTTTACACTAGAGTCGAACTAGCTCTATAGCCTTGTACAAATAATTTTAGACTAGAGTTGAACTAGCTCTATAAGCTTGTACAAATAATTTTAGACTAGAGTTGAACTAGCTCTATAAGCTAGTTCAAATAATTTCACACTAGAGTCGAACTAGCTCTATAGCCTAGTACAAATAATTTTACACTAGAGTTGAACTAGCTCTATAAGCTAGTTCAAATAATTTCACACTAGAGTCGAACTAGCTCTATAACCTAGTTCAAATATTTTTACACTAGAGTTGAACTAGCTCTATAGCCGAGTACAAATAATTTTACACTAGAGTTGAACTAGATATATAAGCTAGTTCAAATAATTTTACACTAGAGTTGAACTAGCTCTATACCCTAGTACAAATAATTTTACACTAGAGTTGAACTAGCTCTATAAGCTTGTACAAATAATTTTAGACTAGAGTTGAACTATCTCTATAAGCTAGTTCAAATAATTTTACACCAGAGTTGAACTAGCTCTATAAGCTAGTTCAAATAATTTTACACTAGAGTTGAACTAGCTCTATAACCTAGTTCAAATAATTTTAAACTAGAATCGAACTAGCTTTATAGCCTAGTACAAATAATTTTACACTAGAGTTGAACTAGCTATATAAGCTTGTACAAATAATTTTACACTAGTGTTGACTAGGTCCTTAGTCTAGTACAAATAATTTTACACTAGAGTTGAACTAGCACTATAAGCTAGTTAAAATAATTTTACACTAGAGTTGAACTAGCTCTATAAGCTAGTTCAAATAATTTTACACTAGAGTCGAACTAGCTCTATAGCCTAGTACAAATAATTTTACACTAGAGTTGAACTAGCTTTATAAGCTTGTACAAATAATTTTAGACTGGAGTTGAACTAGCTCTATAAGCTTGTACAAATAATTTTACACTAGAGTTGACTAGCTCCTTAGTCTAGTACAAATAATTTTACACTAGAGTTGAAC
>NW_025228159.1:65385-67421 GCF_018294505.1 Triticum aestivum | reverse complement strand
TTGAACTAGCTCTATAAGCTAGTTCAAATAATTTTACACCAGAGTTGAACTAGCTCTATAAGCTTGTACAAATAATTTTACACTAGAGTTGAACTAGCTCTATAAGCTAGTTCAAATAATTTTACACTAGAGTCGAACTAGCTCTATAGCCTAGTACAAATAATTTTACACTAGAGTTGAACTAGCTCTATAAGCTTGTACAAATAATTTTAGACTGGAGTTGAACTAGCTCTATAAGCTTGTACAAATAATTTTACACTAGAGTTGACTAGCTCCTTAGTCTAGTACAAATAATTTTACACTAGAGTTGAACTAGCACTATAAGGTAGTTAAAATAATTTTACACTAGAGTTGAACTAGCTCTATAAGCTAGTTCAAATAATTTTACACTAGAGTCGAACTAGCTCTATAGCCTAGTACAAATAATTTTACACTAGAGTTGAACTAGCTCTATAAGCTTGTACAAATAATTTTAGCCTAGAGTTGAACTAGCTCTATAAGCTAGTTCAAATAATTTTTCACTAGAGTTGAACTAGCACTATAAGCTAGTTCAAATAATTTTACACTACAGTTGAACTAGCACTATAAGCTAGTTCAAATAATTTTACACTAGAGTCGAACTAGCTCTATAGCCTTGTACAAATAATTTTAGACTAGAGTTGAACTAGCTCTATAAGCTTGTACAAATAATTTTAGACTAGAGTTGAACTAGCTCTATAAGCTATTCAAATAATTTAACACTAGAGTCGAACTAGCTATATAGCCTAGTACAAATAATTTTACACTAGAGTTGAACTAGCTCTATAAGCTAGTTCAAATAATTTCACACTAGAGTCGAACTAGCTCTATAACCTAGTTCAAATAATTTTACACTAGAGTTGAACTAGCTCTATAGCCGAGTACAAATAATTTTACACTAGAGTTGAAGTAGATCTATAAGCTAGTTCAAATAATTTTATACTAGAGTTGAACTAGCTGTATAAGCTAGTTCAAATAATTTTACACTAGAGTTGAACTAGCTCTATAGCCTAGAAATAACAATTTACACTAGAGTTGAATTAGCTCTATAAGCTAGTTCAAATAATTTTACACTAGAGTCGACCTAGCTCTATAGCCTAGTACAAATAATTTTACACTAGAGTTGAACTGGCTCTATAAGCTTGTACAAATAATTTTAGCCTAGAGTTGAACTAGCTCTATAAGCTAGTTCAAATAATTTTACACTAGAGTTGAACTAGCACTATAAGCTAGGTCAAATAATTTTACACTACAGTTGAACTAGCACTATAAGCTAGTTCAAATAATTTTACACTAGAGTCGAACTAGCTCTATAGCCTTGTACAAATAATTTTAGACTAGAGTTGAACTAGCTCTATAAGCTTGTGCAAATAATTTTAGACTAGAGTTGAACTAGCTCTATAAGCTAGTTCAAATAATTTAACACTAGAGTCGAACTTGCTCTATAGCCTAGTACAAATAATTTTACACTAGAGTTGAACTAGCTCTATAAGCTAGTTCAAATAATTTCACACTAGAGTCGAACTAGCTCTATAACCTAGTTCAAATAATTTTACACTAGAGTTGAACTAGCTCTATAGCCGAGTACAAATAATTTTACACTAGAGTTGAACTAGATCTATAAGCTAGTTCAAATAGTTTTATACTAGAGTTGAACTAGCTGTATAAGCTAGTTCAAATAATTTTACACTAGAGTTGAACTAGCTCTATAGCCTAGTACAAATAATTTTACACTAGAGTTGAACTAGCTCTGTAAGCTTGTACAAATAATTTTAGACTAGAGTTGAACTATCTCTATAAGCTAGTTCAAATAATTTTACACCAGAGTTGAACTAGCTCTATAAGCTAGTTCAAATAATTTTACACTAGAGTTGAACTAGCTCTATAAGCTAGTTCAAATAATTTTAAACTAGAATCGAACTAGCTTTATAGCCTAGTACAAATAATTTTACACTAGAGTTGAACTAGCTCTATAAGCTTGTACAAATAATTATACACTAGAGTTGACTAGCTCCTTA
>NW_025228159.1:63931-65375 GCF_018294505.1 Triticum aestivum | reverse complement strand
AATAATTTTACAGCGAACTAGCTTTATAGCCTAGTACAAATAATTTTACACTAGAGTTGAACTAGCTCTATAAGCTTGTACAAATAATTATACACTAGAGTTGACTAGCTCCTTAGTCTAGTACAAATAATTTTGCACTAGAGTTGAACTAGCACTATAAGCTAGTTAAAATAATTTTACACTAGAGTTGAACTAGCTCTATAAGCTAGTTCAAATAATTTTACACTAGAGTTGAACTAGCTCTATAGCCTAGTACAAATAATTTTACACTAGAGTTGAACTAGCTCTATAAGCTTGTACAAATAATTTTAGACTGGAGTTGAACTAGCTCTATAAGCTAGTTCAAATAATTTTACACCAGAGTTGAACTAGCTCTATAAGCTTGTACAAATAATTTTACACTAGAGTTGACTAGCTCCTTAGTCTAGTACAAAAAATTTTACACTAGAGTTGAACTAGCACTATAAGGTAGTTAAAATAATTTTACACTAGAGTTGAACTAGCTCTATAAGCTAGTTCAAATAATTTTACACTAGAGTCGAACTTGCTCTATAGCCTAGTACAAATAATTTTACACTAGAGTTGAACTAGCTCTATAAGCTAGTTCAAATAATTTCACACTAGAGTCGAACTAGCTCTATAACCTAGTTCAAATAATTTTACACTAGAGTTGAACTAGCTCTATAGCCGAGTACAAATAATTTTACACTAGAGTTGAACTAGATCTATAAGCTAGTTCAAATAGTTTTATACTAGAGTTGAACTAGCTGTATAAGCTAGTTCAAATAATTTTACACTAGAGTTGAACTAGCTCTATAGCCTAGTACAAATAATTTTACACTAGAGTTGAACTAGCTCTGTAAGCTTGTACAAATAATTTTAGACTAGAGTTGAACTATCTCTATAAGCTAGTTCAAATAATTTTACACCAGAGTTGAACTAGCTCTATAAGCTAGTTCAAATAATTTTACACTAGAGTTGAACTAGCTCTATAAGCTAGTTCAAATAATTTTAAACTAGAATCGAACTAGCTTTATAGCCTAGTACAAATAATTTTACACTAGAGTTGAACTAGCTCTATAAGCTTGTACAAATAATTATACACTAGAGTTGACTAGCTCCTTAGTCTAGTACAAATAATTTTACACTAGAGTTGAACTAGCACTATAAGCTAGTTAAAATAATTTTACACTAGAGTTGAACTAGCTCTATAAGCTAGTTCAAATAATTTTACACTAGAGTTGAACTAGCTCTATAGCCTAGTACAAATAATTTTACACTAGAGTTGAACTAGCTCTATAAGCTTGTACAAATAATTTTAGACTGGAGTTGAACTAGCTCTATAAGCTAGTTCAAATAATTTTACACCAGAGTTGAACTAGCTCTATAAGCTTGTACAAATAATTTTACACTAGAGTTGACTAGCTCCTTAGTCTAGTACAAA
>NW_025228159.1:60557-63921 GCF_018294505.1 Triticum aestivum | reverse complement strand
AATAATTTTACAGCGAACTAGCTTTATAGCCTAGTACAAATAATTTTACACTAGAGTTGAACTAGCTCTATAAGCTTGTACAAATAATTATACACTAGAGTTGACTAGCTCCTTAGTCTAGTACAAATAATTTTGCACTAGAGTTGAACTAGCACTATAAGCTAGTTAAAATAATTTTACACTAGAGTTGAACTAGCTCTATAAGCTAGTTCAAATAATTTTACACTAGAGTTGAACTAGCTCTATAGCCTAGTACAAATAATTTTACACTAGAGTTGAACTAGCTCTATAAGCTTGTACAAATAATTTTAGACTGGAGTTGAACTAGCTCTATAAGCTAGTTCAAATAATTTTACACCAGAGTTGAACTAGCTCTATAAGCTTGTACAAATAATTTTACACTAGAGTTGACTAGCTCCTTAGTCTAGTACAAATAATTTTACACTAGAGTTGAACTAGCACTATAAGGTAGTTAAAATAATTTTACACTAGAGTTGAACTAGCTCTATAAGCTAGTTCAAATAATTTTACACTAGAGTCGAACTAGCTCTATAGCCTAGTACAAATAATTTTACACTAGAGTTGAACTAGCTCTATAAGCTTGTACAAATAATTTTAGCCTAGAGATGAACTAGCTCTATAAGCTAGTTCAAATAATTTTACACAAGAGTCGAACTAGCTCTATAGCCTAGTACAAATAATTTTACACTAGAGTTGAACTAGCTCTATAAGCTTGTACAAATAATTTTAGACTGGAGTTGAACTAGCTCTATAAGCTAGTTCAAATAATTTTACGCCAGAGTTGAACTAGCTCTATAAGCTTGTACAAATAATTTTACACTAGAGTTGACTAGCTCCTTAGTCTAGTACAAATAATTTTACACTAGAGTTGAACTAGCACTATAAGGTAGTTAAAATAATTTTACACTAGAGTTGAACTAGCTCTATAAGCTAGTTCAAATAATTTTACACTAGAGTCGAACTAGCTCTATAGCCTAGTACAAATAATTTTACACTAGAGTTGAACTAGCTCTATAAGCTAGTTCAAATAATTTTACACTAGAGTTGAACTAGCTCTATAGCCTAGTACAAATAATTTTAGACTAGAGTTGAACTAGCTCTATAATCTAGTTCAAACAATTTTACACTAGAGTTGAACTACCTCTATAAGCTTGTACAAATAATTTTAGACTAGAGTTGAACTAGCTCTATAAGCTAGTTCAAATAATTTTACACTAGAGTTGAACTAGCTCTATAGCCTAGTACAAATAATTTTACACTAGAGTTGAACTAGCTCTATAAGCTTGTACAAATAATTTTAGACTAGAGTTGAACTACCTCTATAAGCTAGTTCAAATAATTTTACACTAGAGTTGAACTAGCACTATAAGCTAGTTCAAATAATTTTACAGTACAGTTGAACTAGCACTATAAGCTAGTTCAAATAATTTTACACAAGAGTCGAACTAGCTCTATAGCCTTGTACAAATAATTTTAGACTAGAGTTGAACTAGCTCTATAAGCTTGTACAAATAATTTTAGACTAGAGTTGAACTAGCTCTATAAGCTAGTTCAAATAATTTAACACTAGAGTCGAACTAGCTCTATAGCCTAGTACAAATAATTTTACACTAGAGTTGAACTAGCTCTATAAGCTAGTTCAAATAATTTCACACTAGAGTGGAACTAGCTCTATAACCTAGTTCAAATAATTTTACACTAGAGTTGAACTAGCTCTATAGCCGAGTACAAAATTTTTTACACTAGAGTTGAACTAGATCTATAAGCTAGTTCAAATAATTTTATACTAGAGTTGAACTAGCTGTATAAGCTAGTTCAAATAATTTTACACTAGAGTTGAACTTGCTCTATAGCCTAGTACAAATAATTTTACACTAGAGTTGAATTAGCTCTGTAAGCTAGTTCAAATAATTTTACACTAGAGTCGAACTAGCTCTATAGCCTAGTACAAATAATTTTACACTAGAGTTGAACTGGCTCTATAAGCTTGTACAAATAATTTTAGCCTAGAGTTGAACTAGCTCTATAAGCTAGTTCAAATAATTTTACACTAGAGTTGAACTAGCACTATAAGCTAGGTCAAATAATTTTACACTACAGTTGAACTAGCACTATAAGCTAGTTCAAATAATTTTACACTAGAGTCGATTTAGCTCTATAGCCTTGTACAAATAATTTCAGACTAGAGTTGAACTAGCTCTATAAGCTTGTACAAATAATTTTACACTAGAGTTGAACTAGCTCTATAAGCTAGCTCAAATAATTTAACACTAGAGTCGAACTAGCTCTATAGCCTAGTACAAATAATTTTACACTAGAGTTGAACTAGCTCTATAAGCTAGTTCAAATAATTTCACACTAGAGTCGAACTAGCTCTATAACCTAGTTCAAATAATTTTACACTAGAGTTGAACTAGCTCTATAGCCGAGTACAAATAATTTTACACTAGAGTTGAACTAGATCTATAAGCTAGTTCAAATAATTTTATACTAGAGTTGAACTAGATCTATAAGCTAGTTCAAATAATTTTACACTAGAGTTGAACTAGCTCTATAGCCTAGTACAAATAATTTTACACTAGAGTTGAACTAGCTCTGTAAGCTTGTACAAATAATTTTAGACTAGAGTTGAACTATCTCTATATGCTAGTTCAAATAATTTTTCACCAGAGTTGAACTAGCTCTATAAGCTAGTTCAACTAATTTTATACTAGAGTTGAACTAGCTCTATAAGCTTGTACAAATAATTTTACACTAGAGTTGACTAGCTCCTTAGTCTAGTACAAATAATTTTACACTAGAGTTGAACTAGCACTATAAGCTAGTTAAAATAATTTTACACTAGAGTTGAACTAGCTCTATAAGCTAGTTCAAATAATTTTACACTAGAGTTGAACTAGCTCTATAGCCTAGTACAAATAATTTTACACTAGAGTTGAACTAGCTCTATAAGCTTGTACAAATAATTTTAGACTGGAGTTGAACTAGCTCTATAAGCTAGTTCAAATAATTTTACACCAGAGTTGAACTAGCTCTATAAGCTTGTACAAATAATTTTACACTAGAGTTGACTAGCTCCTTAGTCTAGTACAAATAATTTTACACTAGAGTTGAACTAGCACTATAAGGTAGTTAAAATAATTTTACACTAGAGTTGAACTAGCTCTATAAGCTAGTTCAAATAATTTTACACTAGAGTCGAACTAGCTCTATAGCCTAGTACAAATAATTTTACACTAGAGTTGAACTAGCTCTATAAGCTTGTACAAATAATTTTAGCCTAGAGATGAACTAGCTCTATAAGCTAATTCAAATAATTTTACAGCGAACTAGCTTTATAGCC
>NW_025228159.1:57205-60547 GCF_018294505.1 Triticum aestivum | reverse complement strand
TAGCTCTATAAGCTTGTACAAATAATTTTACACTAGAGTTGACTAGCTCCTTAGTCTAGTACAAATAATTTTACACTAGAGTTGAACTAGCACTATAAGGTAGTTAAAATAATTTTACACTACAGTTGAACTAGCTCTATAAGCTAGTTCAAATAATTTTACACTAGAGTCGAACTAGCTCTATAGCCTAGTACAAATAATTTTACACTAGAGTTGAACTAGCTCTATAAGCTTGTACAAATAATTTTAGCCTAGAGTTGAACTAGCTCTATAAGCTAGTTCAAATAATTTCCACTAGAGTTGAACTAGCACTATCAGCTAGTTCAAATAATTTTACAGTACAGTTGAACTAGCACTATAAGCTAGTTCAAATAATTTTACACTAGAGTCGAACTAGCTCTATAGCCTTGTACAAATAATTTCAGACTAGAGTTGAACTAGCTCTATAAGCTTGTACAAATAATTTTAGACTAGAGTTGAACTAGCTCTATAAGCTAGTTCAAATAATTTAACACTAGTGTCGAACTAGCTCTATAGCCTAGTACAAATAATTTTACACTAGAGTTGAACTAGCTCTATAAGCTAGTTCAAATAATTTCACACTAGAGTCGAACTAGCTCTATAACCTAGTTCAAATAATTTTACACTAGAGTTGAACTAGCTCTATAGCCGAGTACAAATAATTTTACACTAGAGTTGAACTAGATCTATAAGCTAGTTCAAATAATTTTATACTAGAGTTGAACTAGCTGTATAAGCTAGTTCAAATAATTATACACTAGAGTTGAACTCGCTCTATAGCCTAGTACAAATAATTTTACACTAGAGTTGAATTAGCTCTATAAGCTAGTTCAAATAATTTTACACTAGAGTCGAACTAGCTCTATAGCCTAGTACAAATAATTTTACACTAGAGTTGAACTGGCTCTATAAGCTTGTACAAATAATTTTAGCCTAGAGTTGAACTAGCTCTATAAGCTAGTTCAAATAATTTTACACTAGAGTTGAACTAGCACTATAAGCTAGGTCAAATAATTTTACACTACAGTTGAACTAGCACTATAAGCTAGTTCAAATAATTTTACACTAGAGTCGATTTAGCTCTATAGCCTTGTACAAATAATTTTAGACTAGAGTTGAACTAGCTCTATAAGCTTGTACAAATAATTTTAGACTAGAGTTGAACTAGCTCTATAAGCTAGTTCAAATAATTTAACACTAGAGTCGAACTAGCTCTATAGCCTAGTACAAATAATTTTACACTAGAGTTGAACTAGCTCTATAAGCTAGTTCAAATAATTTCACACTAGAGTCGAACTAGCTCTATAACCTAGTTCAAATAATTTTACACTAGAGTTGAACTAGCTCTATAGCCGAGTACAAATAATTTTACACTAGAGTTGAACTAGATCTATAAGCTAGTTCAAATAATTTTATACTAGAGTTGAACTAGCTGTATAAGCTAGTTCAAATAATTTTACACTAGAGTTGAACTAGCTCTATAGCCTAGTACAAATAATTTTACACTAGAGTTGAACTATCTCTATAAGCTAGTTCAAATAATTTTACACCAGAGTTGAACTAGCTCTATAAGCTAGTTCAAATAATTTTACACTAGAGTTGAACTAGCACTATAAGCTAGTTCAAATAATTTTAAACTAGAATCGAACTAGCTTTATAGCCTAGTACAAATAATTTTACACTAGAGTTGAACTAGCTCTATAAGCTTGTACAAATAATTTTACACTAGAGTTGACTAGCTCCTTAGTCTAGTACAAATAATTTTACACTAGAGTTGAACTAGCACTATAAGCTAGTTAAAATAATTTTACACTAGAGTTGAACTAGCTCTATAAGCTAGTTCAAATAATTTTAGACTAGAGTCGAACTAGCTCTATAGCCTAGTACAAATAATTTTACACTAGAGTTGAACTAGCTCTATAAGCTTGTACAAATAATTTTAGACTGGAGTTGAACTAGCTCTATAAGCTAGTTCAAATAATTTTACACCAGAGTTGAACTAGATCTATAAGCTTGAACAAATAATTTTACACTAGAGTTGACTAGCTCCTTAGTCTAGTACAAATAATTTTACACTAGAGTTGAACTAGCACTATAAGGTAGTTAAAATAATTTTACACTAGAGTTGAACTAGCTCTATAAGCTAGTTCAAATAATTTTACACTAGAGTCGAACTAGCTCTATAGCCTAGTACAAATAATTTTACACTAGAGTTGAACTAGCTCTATAAGCTTGTACAAATAATTTTAGCCTAGAGTTGAACTAGCTCTATAAGCTAGTTCAAATAATTTTACACTAGAGTTGAACTAGCACTATAAGCTAGTTCAAATAATTTTACAGTACAGTTGAACTAGCACTATAAGCTAGTTCAAATAATTTTACACTAGAGTCGAACTAGCTCTATAGCCTTGTACAAATAATTTTAGACTAGAGTTGAACTAGCTCTATAAGCTTGTACAAATAATTTTAGCCTAGAGTTGAACTAGCTCTATAAGCTAGTTCAAATAATTTTACACTAGAGTTGAACTAGCACTATAAGCTAGTTCAAATAATTTTACAGTACAGTTGGACTAGCACTATAAGCTAGTTCAAATAATTTTACACTAGAGTCGAACTAGCTCTATAGCCTTGTACAAATAATTTTAGACTAGAGTTGAACTAGCTCTATAAGCTTGTACAAATAATTTTATACTAGAGTTGAACTAGCTGTATAAGCTAGTTCAAATAATTTTACACTAGAGTTGAACTAGCTCTATAGCCTAGTACAAATAATTTTACACTAGAGTTGAACTAGCTCTGTAAGCTTGTACAAATAATTTTAGACTAGAGTTGAACTATCTCTATAAGCTAGTTCAAATAATTTTACACCAGAGTTGAACTAGCTCTATAAGCTAGTTCAAATAATTTTACACTAGAGTTGAACTAGCTCTATAAGCTAGTTCAAATAATTTTAAACTAGAATCGAACTAGCTTTATAGCCTAGTACAAATAATTTTACACTAGAGTTGAACTAGCTCTATAAGCTTGTACAAATAATTTTACACTAGAGTTGACTAGCTCCTTAGTCTAGTACAAATAATTTTACACTAGAGTTGAACTAGCACTATAAGCTAGTTAAAATAATTTTACACTAGAGTTGAACTAGCTCTATAAGCTAGTTCAAATAATTTTAGACTAGAGTCGAACTAGCTCTATAGCCTAGTACAAATAATTTTACACTAGAGTTGAACTAGCTCTATAAGCTTGTACAAATAATTTTAGACTGGAGTTGAACTAGCTCTATAAGCTAGTTCAAATAATTTTACACCAGAGTTGAACTAG
>NW_025228159.1:55536-56673 GCF_018294505.1 Triticum aestivum | reverse complement strand
AACTAGATCTATAAGCTAGTTCAAATAATTTTATACTAGAGTTGAACTAGCTGTATAAGCTAGTTCAAATAATTTTACACTAGAGTTGAACTCGCTCTATAGCCTAGTACAAATAATTTTACACTAGAGTTGAATTAGCTGTATAAGCTAGTTCAAATAATTTTACACTAGAGTCGAACTAGCTCTATAGCCTAGTACAAATAATTTTACACTAGAGTTGAACTGGCTCTATAAGCTTGTACAAATAATTTTAGCATAGAGTTGAACAAGCTCTATAAGCTAGTTCAAATAATTTTACACTAGAGTTGAACTAGCACTATAAGCTAGGTCAAATAATTTTACACTACAGGTGAACTAGCACTATAAGCTAGTTCAAATAATTTTACACTAGAGTCGATTTAGCTCTATAGCCTTGTACAAATAATTTTAGACTAGAGTTGAACTAGCTCTATAAGCTTGTACAAATAATTTTAGACTAGAGTTGAACTAGCTCTATAGGTAGTTCAAATAATTTAACACTAGAGTCGAACTAGCTCTATAGCCTAGTACAAATAATTTTATACTAGAGTTGAACTAGCTCTATAAGCTAGTTCAAATAATTTCACACTAGAATCGAACTAGCTCTATAACCTAGTTCAAATAATTTTACACTAGAGTTGAACTAGCTCTATAGCCGAGTACAAATAATTTTACACTAGAGTTGAACTAGATCTATAAGCTAGTTCAAATAATTTTATACTAGAGTTGAACTAGCTGTATAAGCTAGTTCAAATAATTTTACACTAGAGTTGAACTAGCTCTATAGCCTAGTACAAATAATTTTACACTAGAGTTGAACTAGCTCTATAAGCTAGTTCAAATAATTTTAGACTAGAGTCGAACTAGCTCTATAGCCTAGTACAAATAATTTTACACTAGAGTTGAACTAGCTCTATAAGCTTGTACAAATAATTTTAGACTGGAGTTGAACTAGCTCTATAAGCTAGTTCAAATAATTTTACACCAGAGTTGAACTAGCTCTATAAGCTTGAACAAATAATTTTACACTAGAGTTGACTAGCTCCTTAGTCTAGTACAAATAATTTTACACTAGAGTTGAACTAGCACTATAAGGTAGTTAAAATAATTTTACACTAG
>NW_025228159.1:53280-54825 GCF_018294505.1 Triticum aestivum | reverse complement strand
CACTAGAGTTGAACTAGCTCTATAGCCGAGTACAAATAATTTTACACTAGAGTTGAACTAGATCTATAAGCTAGTTCAAATAATTTTATACTAGAGTTGAACTAGCTGTATAAGCTAGTTCAAATAATTTTACACTAGAGTTGAACTCGCTCTATAGCCTAGTACAAATAATTTTACACTAGAGTTGAATTAGCTCTATAAGCTAGTTCAAATAATTTTACACTAGAGTCGAACTAGCTCTATAGCCTAGTACAAATAATTTTACACTAGAGTTGAACTGGCTCTATAAGCTTGTACAAATAATTTTAGCCTAGAGTTCAACTAGCTCTATAAGCTAGTTCAAATAATTTTACACTAGAGTTGAACTAGCACTATAAGCTAGGTCAAATAATTTTACACTACAGTTGAACTAGCACTATAAGCTAGTTCAAATAATTTTACACTAGAGTCGATTTAGCTCTATAGCCTTGTACAAATAATTTTAGACTAGAGTTGAACTAGCTCTATAAGCTTGTACAAATAATTTTAGACTAGAGTTGAACTAGCTCTATAAGCTAGTTCAAATAATTTAACACTAGAGTCGAACTAGCTCTATAGCCTAGTACAAATAATTTTACACTAGAGTTGAACTAGCTCTATAAGCTAGTTCAAATAGTTTCACACTAGAGTCGAACTAGCTCTATAACCTAGTTCAAATAATTTTACACTAGAGTTGAACTAGCTCTATAGCCGAGTACAAATAATTTTACACTAGAGTTGAACTAGATCTATAAGCTAGTTCAAATAATTTTATACTAGAGTTGAACTAGCTGTATAAGCTAGTTCAAATAATTTTACACTAGAGTTGAACTAGCTCTATAGCCTAGTACAAATAATTTTACACCTAGAGTTGAACTAGCTCTGTAAGCTTGGACAAATAATTTTAGACTAGAGTTGAACTATCTCTATAAGCTAGTTCAAATAATTTTACACCAGAGTTGAACTAGCTCTATAAGGTAGTTCAAATAATTTTACACTAGAGTTGAACTAGCTCTATAAGCTAGTTCAAATAATTTTAAACTAGAATCGAACTAGCTTTATAGCCTAGTACAAATAATTTTACACTAGAGTTGAACTAGCTCTATAAGCTTGTACAAATAATTTTACACTAGAGTTGACTAGGTCCTTAGTCTAGTACAAATAATTTTACACTAGAGTTGAACTAGCACTATAAGCTAGTTAAAATAATTTTACACGAGAGTTGAACTAGCTCTATAAGCTAGTTCAAATAATTTTAGACTAGAGTCGAACTAGCTCTATAGCCTAGTACAAATAATTTTACACTAGAGTTGAACTAGCTCTATAAGCTTGTACAAATAATTTTAGACTGGAGTTGAACTAGCTCTATAAGCTAGTTCAAATAATTTTACACCAGAGTTGAACTAGCTCTATAAGCTTGAACAAATAATTTTACACTAGAGTTGACTAGCTCCTTAGTCTAGTACAAATAATTTTACACTAGAGTTGAACTAGCACTATAAGGTAGTTAAAATAATTTTACACTAG
>NW_025228159.1:52877-53270 GCF_018294505.1 Triticum aestivum | reverse complement strand
CTATAAGCTAGTTCAAATAATTTTAAACTAGAATCGAACTAGCTTTATAGCCTAGTACAAATAATTTTACACTAGAGTTGAACTAGCTCTATAAGCTTGTACAAATAATTTTACACTAGAGTTGACTAGCTCCTTAGTCTAGTACAAATAATTTTACACTAGAGTTGAACTAGCACTATAAGCTAGTTAAAATAATTTTACACTAGAGTTGAACTAGCTCTATAAGCTAGTTCAAATAATTTTAGACTAGAGTCGAACTAGCTCTATAGCCTAGTACAAATAATTTTACACTAGAGTTGAACTAGCTCTATAAGCTTGTACAAATAATTTTAGACTGGAGTTGAACTAGCTCTATAAGCTAGTTCAAATAATTTTACACCAGAGTTGAACTAG
>NW_025228159.1:51592-52703 GCF_018294505.1 Triticum aestivum | reverse complement strand
TCTATAAGCTTGAACAAATAATTTTACACTAGAGTTGACTAGCTCCTTAGTCTAGTACAAATAATTTTACACTAGAGTTGAACTAGCACTATAAGGTAGTTAAAATAATTTTACACTAGAGTTGAACTAGCTCTATAAGCTAGTTCAAATAATTTTACACTAGAGTCGAACTAGCTCTATAGCCTAGTACAAATAATTTTACACTAGAGTTGAACTAGCTCTATAAGCTTGTACAAATAATTTTAGCCTAGAGTTGAACTAGCTCTATAAGCTAGTTCAAATAATTTTACACTAGAGTTGAACTAGCACTATAAGCTAGTTCAAATAATTTTACAGTACAGTTGAACTATTACTATAAGCTAGTTCAAATAATTTTACACTAGAGTCGAACTAGCTCTATAGCCTTGTACAAATAATTTTAGACTAGAGTTGAACTAGCTCTATAAGCTTGTACAAATAATTTTAGACTAGAGTTGAACTAGCTCTATAAGCTAGTTAAAATAATTTAACACTAGAGTCGAACTAGCTCTATAGCCTAGTACAAATAATTTTACACTAGAGTTGAACTAGCTCTATAAGCTAGTTCAAATAATTTCACACTAGAGTCGAACTAGCTCTATAACCTAGTTCAAATAATTTTACACTAGAGTAGAACTAGCTCTATAGTCGAGTACAAATAATTTTACACTAGAGTTGAACTAGATCTATAAGCTAGTTAAAATAATTTTATACTAGAGTTGAACTAGCTGTATAAGCTAGTTCAAATAATTTTACACTAGAGTTGAACTAGCTCTATAGCCTAGTACAAATAATTTTACACTAGAGTTGAACTAGCTCTATAAGCTTGTACAAATAATTTTAGACTAGAGTTGAACTATCTCTATAAGCTAGTTCAAATAATTTTATACCAGAGTTGAACTAGCTCTATAAGCTAGTTCAAATAATTTTACACTAGAGTTGAACTAGCTCTATAAGCTAGTTCAAATAATTTTAAACTAGAATCAAACTAGCTTTATAGCTTAGTACAAATAATTTTACACTAGAGTTGAACTAGCTCTATAAGCTTATACAAAAATTTTACACTAGAGTAGAACTAGCTCTATATCCTAGT
>NW_025228159.1:50610-51582 GCF_018294505.1 Triticum aestivum | reverse complement strand
CTAGTTCAAATAATTTTACACTAGAGTTGAACTAGCTCTATAGCCTAGTACAAATAATTTTACACTAGAATTGAACTAGCTCTATAAGCTTGTACAAATAATTTTAGACTAGAGTTGAACTATCTCTAGAAGCTAGTTCAAATAATTTTACACCAGAGTTGAACTAGCTCTATAAGCTAGTTCAAATAATTTTACACTAGAGTTGAACTAGCTCTATAAGCTAGTTCAAATAATTTTAAACTAGAATCGAACTAGCTTTATAGCCTAGTACAAATAATTTTACACTAGAGTTGAACTAGCTCTATAAGCTTATACAAAATTTTTACACTAGAGTTGAACTAGCTCTATAGCCTAGTACAAATAAGTTACACTGAAGTTGAACTAGCTCTATAAGCTAGTTCAAATAATTTTACCCTAGAGTTGAACTAGCTCTATAAGCTAGTTCAAATAATTTTACACTAGAGTTGAACTAGCTCTATAGCCTAGTACATATAATTTTACACTAGAGTTGAACTAGCTCTATAAGCTTGTACAAATAATTTTACACTAGAGTTGAACTAGCTTTATGGCCTAGTACAAATAATTTTACACTAGAGTTGAACTAGCTCTATAAGCTTGTACAAATAATTTTAGACTAGAGTTGAACTAGCTCTATAAGCTAGTTCAAATAATTTTACACTAGAGTTGAACTAGCTCTATAAGCTAGTTCATTTAATTTTACACTAGAGTTGAACTAGCTCTATAAGCTAGTTCAAATTATTTTACACTAGAATCGAACTAGCTCTATAGCCTAGTACAAATAATTTTACACTAGAGTTGAACTAGCTCTATAGCCGAGTACAAATAATTTTACGCTAGAGTTGAACTAGATCTATAAGCTAGTTCAAATAATTTCACACTAGAGTCGAACTGGCTCTATAGCCTAATACAAATAATTTACACTAGAGTTGAACTAGCTCTATCAGCTTGTAC
>NW_025228159.1:50122-50514 GCF_018294505.1 Triticum aestivum | reverse complement strand
ACTAGCTTTATAGCCTAGTACAAATAATTTTACACTAGAGTTGAACTAGCTCTATAAGCTTGTACAAATAATTTCAGACTAGAGTTGAACTAGCTCTATAAGCTAGTTCAAATAATTTTACCGCAGAGTTGAACTAGCTCTATAAGCTAATTCAAATAATTTTACACTGAGTTGAACTAGCTCTATAACCTAGTTCAAATAATTTTACACTAGAGTTGAACTAGCTCTATAAGGTAATTCAAATAATTTTAGACTAGAGTTGAACTAGCTCTATAAACTAGTTCAAATAATTTTACACTAGAGTTAAACTAGCTCTATAAGCTAGTTCAAATAATTTTACACTAGAGTTGAACTAGCTCTATAAGCTAGTTCAAATAATTTTACACTAGAGT
>NW_025228159.1:49209-50112 GCF_018294505.1 Triticum aestivum | reverse complement strand
CTAGAGTTGAACTAGCTCTATAAGCTTGGACAAATAATTTCAGACTAGAGTTGAACTAGCTCTATAAGCTAGTTCAAATAATTTTACCGCAGAGTTGAACTAGCTCTATAAGCTAATTCAAATAATTTTACACTGAGTTGAACTAGCTCTATAACCTAGTTCAAATAATTTTACACTAGAGTTGAACTAGCTCTATAGCCCAGTACAAATAATTTTACACTAGAGTTGAACTAGATCTATAAGCTAGTTCATATAATTTTAGACTAGAGTTGAACTAGCTCTATAAGCTAGTTCAAATAATTTTACACTAGAGTTAAACTAGCTCTATAAGCTAGTTCAAATAATTTTACACTAGAGTTGAACTAGCTCTATAAGCTAGTTCAAATAATTTTACACTAGAGTCGAACTAGCTCTATAGCCTAGAACAAATAATTTTAGACTAGAGTTGAACTAGCTCTATAAGCTTGTACAAATATTTTTAGACTAGAGTTGAACTAGCTCTATAAGCTAGTTCAAATTTTACACTAGAGTTTAACTAGCAATATAAGCTAGTTCAAATAATTTTACACTAGAGTTGAACTAGCTCTATAAGCTAGTTCAAATAATTTTACACTAGAGTTGAACTAGCTCTATAGCTTAGTACAAATAATTTTACACTAGAGTTGAACTAGCTCTATAAGCTAGTTCAAATAATCTTACACTCGAGTCGAACTAGCTCTATAGCCTAGTACAAGTAATTTTACACTAGAGTTGAACTCGCCCTATAAGCTAGTTCAAATAATTTTACACTAGAGTTGAACTAGCTCTATAGCCTAGTACAAATAATTTTACACTAGTGTTGAACTAGCTTTATAAGCTTGTACAAATAATTTTACACTAGAGTTGAACTAGCTCTATATTCTA
>NW_025228159.1:47092-48987 GCF_018294505.1 Triticum aestivum | reverse complement strand
GTACAAATAATTTTACACTGAATTGAACTAGCTCTATAACCTAGTTCAAATAATTTTACACTAGAGTTGAACTAGCTCTATAATTTAGTTCAAATAATTTTACACTAGAGTTGAACTAGCACTATAAGCTAGTTCAAATAATTTTACACTACAGTTGAACTAGCTCTATATGCTAGTTCAAATAATTTTACACTAGAGTCGAACTAGCACTATAGCCTTGTACAAATGATTTTAGACTAGAGTTGAACTAGCTCTATAAGCTTGTACAAATAATTTTAGACTAGAGTTGAACTAGCTTTATAAGCTACTTCAAATAATTTCACACTAGAGTCGAAGTAGCTCTATAGCCTAGTACAAACAATTTTACACTAGAGTTGAACTAGCTGTATAAGCTAGTTCAAATAATTTCACACTAGAGTCGAACTAGCTCTATAGCCTAGTACAAATAATTTTACACTAGAGTTGAACTAGCTCTATAAGCTTGTACAAATAATTTTAGATTAGAGTTGAACTAGCTCTATAAGCTAGTTCAAATAATTTTACCGCAGAGTTGAACTAGCTCTATAAGCTAATTCAAATAATTTTACACTGAGTTGAACTAGCTCTATAACCTAGTTCAAATAATTTTACACTAGAGTTGAACTAGCTCTATAGCCGAGTACAAATAATTTTACACTAGAGTTGAACTAGATCTATAAGCTACTTCAAATAATTTTAGACTAGAGTTGAACTAGCTATATAAGCTAGTTCAAATAATTTTACACTAGAGTTGAACTAGCTCTATAAGCTAGTTCAAATAATTTTACACTAGAGTTGAACTAGCTCTATAAGCTAGTTGAAATAATTTAACACTAGAGTCAAACTAGCTCTATAGCCTAGAATAAATAATTTTAGACTAGAGTTGAACTAGCTCTGTAAGCTTGTACAAATATTTTTAGACTAGAGTTGAACTAGTTGTATAAGCTAGTTCAAATTTTACACTAGAGTTTAACTAGCACTATAAGCTAGTTCAAATAATTTTACACTAGAGTTGAACTAGCTCTATAAGCTAGTTCAAATAATTTTACACTAGAGTTGAACTAGCTCTATAACTTAGTACAAATAATTTTACACTAGAGTTGAACTAGCTCTATAAGCTAGTTCAAATACTCTTACACTGGAGTCGAACTAGCTCTATAGCCTAGTACAAACAATTTTACACTAGAGTTGAACTAGCTGTATAAGCTAGTTCAAATAATTTCACACTAGAGTCGAACTAGCTCTATAGCCTAGTACAAATAATTTTACACTAGAGTTGAACTAGCTCTATAAGCTTGTACAAATAATTTTAGACTAGAGTTGAACTAGCTCTATAAGCTAGTTCAAATAATTTTACCGCAGAGTTGAACTAGCTCTATAAGCTAATTCAAATAATTTTACACTGAGTTGAACTAGCTCTATAACCTAGTTCAAATAATTTTACACTAGAGTTGAACTAGCTCTATAGCCGAGTACAAATAATTTTACACTAGAGTTGAACTAGATCTATAAGCTACTTCAAATAATTTTAGACTAGAGTTGAACTAGCTATATAAGCTAGTTCAAATAATTTTACACTAGAATTGAACTAGCTCTATAAGCTAGTTCAAATAATTTTACACTAGAGTTGAACTAGCTCTATAAGCTAGTTGAAATAATTTAACACTAGAGTCAAACTAGCTCGATAGCCTAGAACAAATAATTTTACACTAGAGTTGAACTAGCTCTGTAAGCTTGTACAAATATTTTTAGACTAGAGTTGAACTAGCTGTATAAGCTAGTTCAAATTTTACACTAGAGTTTAACTAGCACTATAAGCTAGTTCAAATAATTTTACACTAGAGTTGAACTAGCTCTATAAGCTAGTTCAAATAATT
>NW_025228159.1:43364-46402 GCF_018294505.1 Triticum aestivum | reverse complement strand
TTTAGACTAGAGTTGAACTATCTCTATATGCTAGTTCAAATAATTTTACACCAGAGTTGAACTAGCTCTATAAGCTAGTTCAATCAATTTTACACTAGAGTTGAACTAGCTCTATAAGCTAGTTCAAATAATTTTAAACTAGAATCGAACTAGCTTTATAGCCTAGTACAAATAATTTTACACTAGAGTTGAACTAGCTCTATAAGCTTATACAAATAATTTTACACTAGAGTTGAACTAGCTCTATAGCCTAGTACAAATAAGTTACACTAGAGTTGAACTAGCTCTATAAGCTAGTTCAAATAATTTTACCCTAGAGTTGAACTAGCTCTATAAGCTAGTTCAAATAATTTTACATTAGAGTTGAACTAGCTCTATAGCCTAGTACATATAATTTTACACTAGAGTCGAACTAGCTCTATAAGCTTGTACAAATAATTTAACACTATAGTTGAACTAGCTCTATAGTCTAGTACAAATAATTTTACACTGAATGGAATTTTACACCATAGTTGAACTAGCTCTATAGCCGAGTACAAATAAATTTACACTAGAGTTGAACTAGATCTATAAGCTAGTCCAAATAATTTTACACTAGAGTTGAACTAGCTGTATAAGCTAGTTCAAATAATTTTACACTAGAGTTGAACTAGCTCTATAGCCTAGTACAAATAATTTTACACTATAGTTGAACTAGCTCTATAAGCTTGTACAAATAATTTTTGACTAGAGTTGAACTAGCTCTATAAGCTAGTTCAAATAATTTTACACCAGAGTTGAACTAGCTCTATAAGCTAGTTCAAATAATTTTACACTAGAGTTGAACTAGCTCTATAAGCTAGTTCAAATAATTTTACACTAGAATCGAACTAGCTCTATAAGCTACGTCAAATAATTATACACTAGAGTTGAAGTAGCTCTATAAGTTAGTTCAAATAATTTTACATTAGAGTTGAACTACCTCTATAAGCTACTTCAAATAATTTTACACTAGTGTTGAACTAGCTCTATGAGCTTGTACAAATAATTTTACACTAGAGTTGAACTAGCTCTATAGCCTAGTACAAATAAGTTACACTAGAGTTGAACTAGCTCTATAAGCTAGTTCAAATAATTTTACACTAGAGTTGAACTAGCTCTATAAGCTACGTCAAATAATTATACACTAGAGTTGAAGTAGCTCTATAAGTTAGTTCAAATAATTTTACATTAGAGTTGAACTACCTCTATAAGCTACTTCAAATAATTTTACACTAGTGTTGAACTAGCTCTATAGCCTAGTACATATAATTTTACACTAGAGTTGAACTAGCTCTATAAGCCAGTTCAAACACTCTTCCGCTGGAGTTGAACTAGCTCTATAGCCTAGTACAAGTAATTTTACACTAGAGTTGAATTAGCTCTATAGTCTAGTACAAATAATTTTACACTGAAATGAACTAGCTCTATAACCTAGTTCAAATAATTTTACACTACAGTTGAACTAGCTCTATGGCCGAGTACAAATAATTTTACACTAGAGTTGAACTAGATCTATAAGCTAGTTCAAATAATTTTACACTAGAGTTGAACTAGCTGTATAAGCTAGTTCAAATAATTTTACACTAGAGTTGAACTAGCTCTGTAGCCTAGTACAAATAATTTTACATTAGAGTTGAACTAGCTCTATAAGCTTGTACAAATAATTTTAGACTGGAGTTCAACTAGCTCTATAAGCTAGTTCAAATAATTTTACACCAGAGTTGAACTAGCTCTATAAGCTTGTACAAATAATTTTACACTAGAGTTGACTAGCTCTATAGTCTAGTACAAATAATTTTACACTAGAGTTGAACTAGCTCTATAGCCTAGTACAAATAGTTTTAGACTAGAGTTGAACTAGCTCTATAAGCTAGTTGAAATAATTTTACACTAGAGTTGAACTAGCTGTATAAGCTAGTTCAAATAATTTTACACTAGAGTTGAACTAGCTCTATAAGCTAGTTCAAATAATTTTACAATAGAGTCGAACTAGGTCTATGGCCTAGTACTAATAATTTTACACTAGAGTTGAACTAGCTCTATAAGCTTGTACAAATAATTTTAGACTACAGTTGAACTAGCTCTATAAGCTAGTTCCAATAATTTTACACCAGAGTTCAACTAGCTCTATAAGCTAGTTCAAATAATTTTACACTAGAGGTTAACTAGCTCTATAAGCTAGTTCAAATAATTTTACACTAGAATCAAACTACCTCTATAGCCTAGTACAAATAATTTTACACTAGAGTTCAACTAGCTCTATCAGCTTGTACAAATAATTTTAAACTAGAGTTGAACTAGCTCTATAGCCTAGTAAAAATAAGTTACACTAAAATTGAACTAGCTCTATAAGCTTGTTCAAATAATTTTACACTAGAGATGAACTAGCTCTATAAGCTAGTTCAAATAATTTTACACTAGAGTTGAAGTAGCTCTATAAGTTAGTTCAAATAATTTTACACTAGAGTTGAACTACCTCTATAAGCTATTTCAAATAATTTTACACTAGAGTTGAACTAGCTCTATAGCCTAGTACATATAATTTTACACTAGAGTTGAACTAGCTCTATAAGCTAGTTCAAATACTCTTACGCTGGAGTTGAACTATCTCTATAGCCTAGTACAAGTAATTTTACACTAGAGTTGAACTAGCTCTATAAGCTAGTTCAAATAATTTTACGGTAGAGTTGAACTAGCTCTATAGCCTAGTACAAATAATTTTACACTAGAGTTGAACTAGCTCTATAAGCTTGTACAAATAATTTTACACTAGAGTTGAATTAGCTCTATAGTCTAGTACAAATAATTTTACACTGAAATGAACTAGCTCTATAACCTAGTTCAAATAATTTTACACTAGAGTTGAACTAGCTCTATGGCCGAGTACAAATAATTTTACACTAGATTTGAACTAGATCTATAAGCTAGTTCAAATAATTTTACACTAGAGTTGAACTAGCTGTATAAGCTAGTTCAAATAATTTTACACTAGAGTTGAACTAGCTCTATAGCCTAGT
>NW_025228159.1:41273-43226 GCF_018294505.1 Triticum aestivum | reverse complement strand
TAATTTTAGACTGGAGTTGAACTAGCTCTATAAGCTAGTTCAAATAATTTTACACCAGAGTTGAACTAGCTCTATAAGCTTGTACAAATAAGTTTACACTAGAGTTGACTAGCTCCTTAGTCTAGTACAAATAATTTTACACTAGAGTTGAACTAGCTCTATAGCCTAGTACAAATAATTTTAGACTAGAGTTGAACTAGCTCTATAAGCTAGTTCAAATAATTTTACACCAGAGTTGAACTAGCTCTATAAGCTAGTTCAAATAATTTTACACTAGAGTTGAACTAGGTCTATAAGCTAGTTAAAATAATTTTACACTAGAATCGAACTAGCTCTATAGCCTAGTACAAATAATTTTACACTAGAGTTGAACTAGCTCTATGAGCTTGTACAAATAATTTTACACTAGAGTTGAACTAGCTCTATAAGCTAGTTCAAATGATTTTACACTAGAGTTGAACTAGCTCTATAAGCTAGTTCAAATAATTTTACACTAGAGTTGAAGTAGCTCTATAAGTTAGTTCAAATAATTTTACATTAGAGTTGAACTAGCTCTATAAGCTAGTTGAAATAATTTTACACTAGTGTTGAACTAGCTCTATAGCCTAGTACATATAATTTTACACTAGAGTTGAACTAGCTCTATAAGCTAGTTCAAATACTCTTACGTTGGAGTTGAACTAGCTCTATAGCCTAGTACAAGTAATTTTACACTAGAGTTGAATTAGCTCTATAGTCTAGTACAAATAATTTTACACTGAAATGAACTAGCTCAATAACCTAGTTCAAATAATTTTACACTAGAGTTGAACTAGCTCTATAAGCTTGTACAAATAATTTTAGACTGGAGTTGAACTAGCTCTATAAGCTAGTTCAAATAATTTTACACCAGAGTTGAACTAGCTCTATAAGCTTGTACAAATAATTTTACACTAGAGTTGAACTAGCTCTATAAGCTAGTT
Organism: Triticum aestivum; assembly: GCF_018294505.1. Taxonomy (NCBI): domain Eukaryota; kingdom Viridiplantae; phylum Streptophyta; class Magnoliopsida; order Poales; family Poaceae; genus Triticum; species Triticum aestivum. The sequence goes on along the minus strand of NW_025228159.1, from coordinate 42,264 downwards.
CAAATAATTTTACAGTAGAGTTGAACTAGCTCTATAGCCTAGTACATATAATTTTACACTAGAGTTGAACTAGCTCTATAAGCTAGTTCAAATACTCTTACGCTGGAGTTGAACTATCTCTATAGCCTAGTACAAGTAATTTTACACTAGAGTTGAACTAGCTCTATAAGCTAGTTCAAATAATTTTACGCTAGAGTTGAACTAGCTCTATAGCCTAGTACAAATAATTTTACACTAGAGTTGAACTAGCTCTATAAGCTTGTACAAATAATTTTACACTAGAGTTGAATTAGCTCTATAGTCTAGTACAAATAATTTTACACTGAAATGAACTAGCTCTATAACCTAGTTCAAATAATTTTACACTAGAGTTGAACTAGCTCTATGGCCGAGTACAAATAATTTTACACTAGAGTTGAACTAGATCTATAAGCTAGTTCAAATAATTTTACACTAGAGTTGAACTAGCTGTATAAGCTAGTTCAAATAATTTTACACTAGAGTTGAACTAGCTCTATAGCCTAGTACAAATAATTTAAACTAGAGTTGAACTAGCTCTATAAGCTTGTACAAGTAATTTTAGACTGGAGTTGAACTAGCTCTATAAGCTAGTTCAAATAATTTTACACCAGAGTTGAACTAGCTCTATAAGCTTGTACAAATAAGTTTACACTAGAGTTGACTAGCTCCTTAGTCTAGTACAAATAATTTTACACTAGAGTTGAACTAGCTCTATAGCCTAGTACAAATAATTTTAGACTAGAGTTGAACTAGCTCTATAAGCTAGTTCAAATAATTTTACACCAGAGTTGAACTAGCTCTATAAGCTAGTTCAAATAATTTTACACTAGAGTTGAACTAGGTCTATAAGCTAGTTAAAATAATTTTACACTAGAATCGAACTAGCTCTATAGCCTAGTACAAATAATTTTACACTAGAGTTGAACTAGCTCTATGAGCTTGTACAAATAATTTTACACTAGAGTTGAAC
>NW_025228159.1:39752-41263 GCF_018294505.1 Triticum aestivum | reverse complement strand
CACTGAAATGAACTAGCTCAATAACCTAGTTCAAATAATTTTACACTAGAGTTGAACTAGCTCTATGGCCGAGTACAAATAATTTTACACTAGAGTTGAACTAGATCTATAAGCTAGTTCAAATAATTTTACCCTAGAGTTGAACTAGCTGTATAAGCTAGTTCAAATAATTTTACACTAGAGTTGAGCTAGCTCTATAAGCTTGTACAAATAATTTTAGACTAGAGTTGAACTAGCTCTATAAGCTAGTTCAAATAATTTTACACCAGAGTTGAACTAGCTCTATAAGATAATTCAAATAATTTTACACCAGAGTTGAACTAGCTCTATAAGATAATTCAAATAATTTTAGACTAGAGTTGAACTAGCTCTATAAGATAATTCAATTAATTTTACACTAGAGTTGACTAACTCCTTAGTCTAGTACAAATAATTTTACACTAGAGTTGAACTAGCTCTATAGCCTAGTACAAATAGTTTTAGACTAGAGTTGAACTAGCTCTATAAGCTAGTTCAAATAATTTTACACTAGAGATGAACTAGCTGTATAAGCTAGTTCAAATAATTTTACACTAGAGTTGAACTAGCTCTATATGCTAGTTCAAATAATTTTACACTAGAGTTGAACTAGCTCTATAGCCTAGTACAAATAATTTACACTAGAGTTGAACTAGCTCTATAAGCTAGCTCAAATAATTTTACACTAGAGTTGAACAAGCTCTCTAGCCTAGTACAAATAATTTTACACTAGAGTTGAACTAGATCTATAAGCTAGTTCAAATACTTTTACACTGGAGTTGAACTAGGTCTATAGCGTAGTACAAATAATTTACACTAGAGTTGAACTAGCTCTAGAAGCTAGTTCAAATAATTTTCCACTAGAGTTGAACTAGCTCTATAGCCTAGTACAAATAATTTTACACTAGTGTTGAACTAGCTTTATAAGCTTGTACAAATAATTTTACACTAGAGTTGAATTAGCTCTATAGTGTAGTACAAATAATTTTACACTGAAATGAACTAGCTCTATAACCTAGTTCAAATAATTTTACACTAGAGTTGAACTAGCTCTATAGCCGAGTATAAATAATTTTACACTAGAGTTGAACTAGATCTATAAGCTAGTCCAAATAATTTTACACTAGAGTTGAACTAGCTGTATAAGCTAGTTCAAATAATTTTACACTAGAGTTGAACTAGCTCTATAGCCTAGTACAAATAATTTTACACTAGAGTTGAACTAGCTCTATAAGCTTGTACAAATAATTTTAGACTAGAGTTGAACTAGCTCTATAAGCTAGTTCAAATAATTTTACACCAGAGTTGAACTAGCTCTATAAGCTAGTTCAAATAATTTTACACTAGAGTTGAACTAGGTCTATAAGCTAGTTAAAATAATTTTACACTAGAATCGAACTAGCTCTATAGCCTAGTACAAATAATTTTACACTAGAGTTGAACTAGCTCTATGAGCTTGTACAAATAATTTTACACTAGAGTTGAACTAGCTC
>NW_025228159.1:37945-39742 GCF_018294505.1 Triticum aestivum | reverse complement strand
CAAATACTTTTACACTGGAGTTGAACTAGGTCTATAGCGTAGTACAAATAATTTACACTAGAGTTGAACTAGCTCTATAAGCTAGTTCAAATAATTTACACAAGAGTTGAACTAGCTCTATATGCTAGTTCAAATAATTTTACACTATAGTTGAACTAGCTCTATAGCCTAGTACAAATAATTTACACTAGAGTTGTACTAGCTCTATAAGCTAGTTCAAATAATTTTACACTAGAGTTGAGCAAGCTCTCTAGCCTAGTACAAATAATTTTACACTAGAGTTGAACTAGATCTATAAGCTAGTTCAAATACTCTTACACTGGAGTTGAACTAGCTCTATAGCGTAGTACAAGTAATTTACACTAGAGTTGAACTAGCTCTATAAGCTGGTTCAAATAATTTTACACTAGAGATAAACTAGATCTATAAGCTAGTCCAAATAATTTTACACTAGAGTTGAACTTGCTGTATAAGCTAGTTCAAATAATTTTACACTAGAGTTGAACTAGCTCTATAGCCTAGTACAAATAATTTTACACTAGAGTTGAACTAGCTCTATAAGCTTGTACAAATAATTTTAGACTAGAGATGAACTAGCTCTATAAGCTAGTTCAAGTAATTTCACACCAGAGTTGAACTAGCTCTATAAGCTAGTTCGAATAATTTTACACTAGAGTTGAACTAGGTCTATAAGCTAGTTAAAATAATTTTACACTAGAATCGAACTAGCTCTATAGCGTAGTACAAATAATTTTAGACTAGAGTTGAACTAGCTCTATGAGCTTGTACAAATAATTTTACACTCGAGTTGAACTAGCTCTATAGCCTAGTACAAATAAGTTACACTAGAGTTGAACTAGCTCTATAAGCTAGTTCAAATAATTTGACACTAGAGTTGAACTAGCTCTATAAGCTAGTTCAAATAATTTTACACTAGAGTTGAAGTAGCTGTATAAGTTAGTTCAAATATTTTTACACTAGAGTTGAACTAGCTCTATAAGCTAGTTCAAATAATTTTTCACTAGTGTTGAACTAGCTCTATAGCCTAGTACATATAATTTTACACTAGACTTGAACTAGCTCTATAAGCTAGTTCAAATACTCTTACGCTTGAGTTGAACTAGCTCTATAGCCTAGTACAAGTAATTTTACACTAGAGTTGAATTAGCTCTATAGTCTAGTACAAATAATTTTACACTGAAATGAACTAGCTCTATAACCTAGTTAAAATATTTTTACACTAGAGTTGAACTAGATCTATAAGCTAGTTCAAATAATTTTACACCAGAGTTGAACTAGCTGTATAAGCTAGTTCAAATAATTTTACACTAGAGTTGAACTAGCTCTATAGCCTAGTACAAATAATTTTACACTAGAGTTGAACTAGCTCTATAAGCTTGTACAAATAATTTTAGACTAGAGTTGAACTAGCTCTATAAGCTAGTTCAAATAATTTTACACCAGAGTTGAACTAGCTCTATAAGATAATTCAAATAATTTTACACCAGAGTTGAACTAGCTCTATAAGATAATTCAAATAATTTTAGACTAGAGTTGAACTAGCTCTATAAGATAATTCAATTAATTTTACACTAGAGTTGACTAGCTCCTTAGTCTAGTACAAATAATTTTACACTAGAGTTGAACTAGCTCTATAGCCTAGTACAAATAGTTTTAGACTAGAGTTGAACTAGCTCTATAAGCTAGTTCAAATAATTTTACACTAGAGATGAACTAGCTGTATAAGCTAGTTCAAATAATTTTACACTAGAGTTGAACTAGCTCTATATGCTAGTT
>NW_025228159.1:32557-37935 GCF_018294505.1 Triticum aestivum | reverse complement strand
CACTGAAATGAACTAGCTCAATAACCTAGTTCAAATAATTTTACACTAGAGTTGAACTAGCTCTATGGCCGAGTACAAATAATTTTACACTAGAGTTGAACTAGATCTATAAGCTAGTTCAAATAATTTTACCCTAGAGTTGAACTAGCTGTATAAGCTAGTTCAAATAATTTTACACTAGAGTTGAGCTAGCTCTATAAGCTTGTACAAATAATTTTAGACTAGAGTTGAACTAGCTCTATAAGCTAGTTCAAATAATTTTACACCAGAGTTGAACTAGCTCTATAAGATAATTCAAATAATTTTACACCAGAGTTGAACTAGCTCTATAAGATAATTCAAATAATTTTAGACTAGAGTTGAACTAGCTCTATAAGATAATTCAATTAATTTTACACTAGAGTTGACTAACTCCTTAGTCTAGTACAAATAATTTTACACTAGAGTTGAACTAGCTCTATAGCCTAGTACAAATAGTTTTAGACTAGAGTTGAACTAGCTCTATAAGCTAGTTCAAATAATTTTACACTAGAGATGAACTAGCTGTATAAGCTAGTTCAAATAATTTTACACTAGAGTTGAACTAGCTCTATATGCTAGTTCAAATAATTTTACACTAGAGTTGAACTAGCTCTATAGCCTAGTACAAATAATTTACACTAGAGTTGAACTAGCTCTATAAGCTAGCTCAAATAATTTTACACTAGAGTTGAACAAGCTCTCTAGCCTAGTACAAATAATTTTACACTAGAGTTGAACTAGATCTATAAGCTAGTTCAAATACTTTTACACTGGAGTTGAACTAGGTCTATAGCGTAGTACAAATAATTTACACTAGAGTTGAACTAGCTCTAGAAGCTAGTTCAAATAATTTTCCACTAGAGTTGAACTAGCTCTATAGCCTAGTACAAATAATTTTACACTAGTGTTGAACTAGCTTTATAAGCTTGTACAAATAATTTTACACTAGAGTTGAATTAGCTCTATAGTGTAGTACAAATAATTTTACACTGAAATGAACTAGCTCTATAACCTAGTTCAAATAATTTTACACTAGAGTTGAACTAGCTCTATAGCCGAGTATAAATAATTTTACACTAGAGTTGAACTAGATCTATAAGCTAGTCCAAATAATTTTACACTAGAGTTGAACTAGCTGTATAAGCTAGTTCAAATAATTTTACACTAGAGTTGAACTAGCTCTATAGCCTAGTACAAATAATTTTACACTAGAGTTGAACTAGCTCTATAAGCTTGTACAAATAATTTTAGACTAGAGTTGAACTAGCTCTATAAGCTAGTTCAAATAATTTTACACCAGAGTTGAACTAGCTCTATAAGCTAGTTCAAATAATTTTACACTAGAGTTGAACTAGGTCTATAAGCTAGTTAAAATAATTTTACACTAGAATCGAACTAGCTCTATAGCCTAGTACAAATAATTTTACACTAGAGTTGAACTAGCTCTATGAGCTTGTACAAATAATTTTACACTAGAGTTGAACTAGCTCAATAGCCTAGTACAAATAAGTTACACTAGAGTTGAACTAGCTCTACAAGCTAGTTCAAATAATTTGACACTAGAGTTGAACTAGCTCTATAAGCTAGTTCAAATAATTTTACACTAGAGTTGAAGTAGCTCTATAAGTTAGTTCAAATAATTTTACACTAGAGTTGAACTAGCTCTATAAGCTAGTTCAAATAATTTTACACTAGTGTTGAACTAGCTCTATAGCCTAGTACATATAATTTTACACTAGAGTTGAACTAGCTCTATAAGCTAGTTCAAATACTCTTACGCTGGAGTTGAACTAGCTCTATAGCCTAGCACAAGTAATTTTACACTTGAGTTGTATTAGCTCTATAGTCTAGTACAAATAATTTTACACTGAAATGAACTAGCTCTATAACCTAGTTCAAATATTTTTACACTAGAGTTGAACTAGCTCTATGGACGAGTACAAATAATTTTACACTAGAGTTGAACTAGATCTATAAGCTTGTTCAAATAATTTTACATCAGAGTTGAACTAGCTGTATAAGCTAGTTCAAATAATTTTACACTAGAGTTGAACTAGCTATATAGCCTAGTACAAATAATTTTACACTAGAGTTGAACTAGCTCTATAAGCTTGTACAAATAATTTTAGACTAGAGTTGAACTAGCTCTATAAGCTAGTTCAAATAATTTTACACCAGAGTTGAACTAGCTCTATAAGATAATTCAAATAATTTTACACCAGAGTTGAACTAGCTCTATAAGATAATTCAAATAATTTTAGACTAGAGTTGAACTAGCTCTATAAGATAATTCAAATAATTTTACACTAGAGTTGACTAGCTCCTTAGTTTAGTACAAATAATTTTACACTAGAGTTGAACTAGCTGTATAGCCTAGTACAAATAGTTTTAGACTAGAGTTGAACTAGCTCTATAAGCTAGTTCAAATAAGTTTACACTAGAGTTGAACTAGCTGTATAAGCTAGTTCAAATAATTTTACACTAGAGTTGAACTAGCTCTATATGCTAGTTCAAATAATTTTACACTAGAGTTGAACTAGCTCTATAGCCTAGTACAAATAATTTACACTAGAGTTGAACTAGCTCTATAAGCTAGCTCAAATAATTTTACACTAGAGTTGAACAAGCTCTCTAGCCTAGTACAACTAATTTTACACTAGAGTTGAACTAGATCTATAAGCTAGTTCAAATACTCTTACACTGGAGTTGAACTAGCTCTATAGCGTAGTACAAATAATTTACACTAGAGTTGAACTAGCTCTAGAAGCTAGTTCAAATAATTTTACACTAGAGTTGAACTAGCTCTATAGCCTAGTACAAATAATTTTACACTAGTGTTGAACTAGCTTTATAAGCTTGTACAAATAATTTTACACTAGAGTTGAATTAGCTGTATAGTCTAGTACAAATAATTTTACACTGAAATGAACTAGCTCTATAACCTAGTTCAAATAATTTTACACTAGAGTTGAACTAGCTCTATAGCCGAGTATAAATAATTTTACACTAGAGTTGAACTAGCTGTATAAGCTAGTTCAAATAATTTTACACTAGAGTTGAACTAGCTCTATAGCCTAGTACAAATAATTTTACACTAGAGTTGAACTAGCTCTATAAGCTTGTACAAATAATTTTAGACTAGAGTTGAACTAGCTCTATAAGCTAGTTCAAATAATTTTACACCAGAGTTGAACTAGATCTATAAGCTAGTTCAAATAATTTTACACTAGAGTTGAACTAGGTCTATAAGCTAGTTAAAATAATTTTACACTAGAATCGAACTAGCTCTATAGCCTAGTACAAATAATTTTACACTAGAGTTGAACTAGCTCTATGAGCTTGTACAAATAATTTTACACTAGAGTTGAACTAGCTCTATAGCCTAGTACAAATAAGTTACACTAGAGTTGAACTAGCTCTATAAGCTAGTTCAAATAATTTGACACTAGAGTTGAACTAGCTCTATAAGCTAGTTCAAATAATTTTACACTAGAGTTGAAGTAGCTCTATAAGTTAGTGCAAATAATTTTACACTAGAGTTGAACTAGCTCTATAAGCTAGTTCAAATAATTTTACACTAGTGTTGAACTAGCTCTATAGCCTAGTACATATAATTTTACACTAGAGTTGAACTAGCTCTATAAGCTAGTTCAAATACTCTTACGCTGGAGTTGAACTAGCTCTATAGCCTAGCACAAGTAATTTTACACTTGAGTTGAATTAGCTCTATAGTCTAGTACAAATAATTTTACACTCAAATGAACTAGCTCTACAACCTAGTTCAAATATTTTTACACTAGAGTTGAACTAGCTCTATGGACGAGTACAAATAATTTTACACTAGAGTTGAACTAGATCTATAAGCTAGTTCGAATAATTTCACACCAGAGTTGAACTAGCTCTATAAGCTAGTTCGAATAATTTTACACTAGAGTTGAACTAGGTCTATAAGCTAGTTAAAATAATTTTACACTAGAATCGAACTAGCTCTATAGCCTAGTACAAATAATTTTAGACTAGAGTTGAACTAGCTCTATGAGCTTGTACAAATAATTTTACACTAGAGTTGAACTAGCTCTATAGCCTAGTACAAATAAGTTACACTAGAGTTGAACTAGCTCTATAAGCTAGTTCAAATAATTTGACACTAGAGTTGAACTAGCTCTATAAGCTAGTTCAAATAATTTTACACTAGAGTTGAAGTAGCTGTATAAGTTAGTTCAAATATTTTTACACTAGAGTTGAACTAGCTCTATAAGCTAGTTCAAATAATTTTTCACTAGTGTTGAACTAGCTCTATAGCCTAGTACATATAATTTTACACTAGACTTGAACTAGCTCTATAAGCTAGTTCAAATACTCTTACGCTGGAGTTGAACTAGCTCTATAGCCTAGTACAAGTAATTTTACACTAGAGTTGAATTAGCTCTATAGTCTAGTACAAATAATTTAAAGTGAAATGAACTAGCTCTATAACCTAGTTAAAATATTTTTACACTAGAGTTGAACTAGCTCTATGGACGAGTACAAATAATTTTACACTAGAGTTGAACTAGATCTATAAGCTAGTTCAAATAATTTTACACCAGACTTGAACTAGCTGTATAAGATAGTTCAAATAATTTTACACTAGAGTTGAACTAGCTCTATAGCCTAGTACAAATAATTTTACACTAGAGTTGAACTAGCTCTATAAGCTTGTACAAATAATTTTAGACTAGAGTTGAACTAGCTCTATAAGCTAGTTCAAATAATTTTACACCAGAGTTGAACTAGCTCTATAAGATAATTCAAATAATTTTACACCAGAGTTGAACTAGCTCTATAAGATAATTCAAATAATTTTAGACTAGAGTTGAACTAGCTCTATAAGATAATTCAATTAATTTTACACTAGAGTTGACTAGCTCCTTAGTCTAGTACAAATAATTTTACACTGGAGTTGAACTAGCTCTATAGCCCAGTACAAATAGTTTTAGACTAGATTTGAACTAGCTCTATAAGCTAGTTCAAATAATTTTACACTAGAGATGAACTAGCTGTATAAGCTAGTTCGAATAATTTTACACTAGAGTTGAACTAGCTCTATATGCTAGTTCAAATAATTTTACACTAGAGTTGAACTAGCTCTATAGCCTAGTACAAATAATTTACACTAGAGTTGAACTAGCTCTATAAGCTAGCTCAAATAATTTTACACTAGAGTTGAACAAGCTCTCTAGCCTAGTACAACTAATTTTACACTAGAGTTGAACTAGATCTATAAGCTAGTTCAAATACTCTTACACTGGAGTTGAACTAGCTCTATAGCGTAGTACAAATAATTTACACTAGAGTTGAACTAGCTCTAGAAGCTA
>NW_025228159.1:29590-32484 GCF_018294505.1 Triticum aestivum | reverse complement strand
GAACTAGCTCTATAACCTAGTTCAAATAATTTTACACTAGAGTTGAACTAGCTCTATAGCCGAGTATAAATAATTTTACACTAGAGTTGAACTAGATCTATAAGCTAGTCCAAATAATTTTACACTAGAGTTGAACTAGCTGTATAAGGTAGTTCAAATAATTTTACACTAGACTTGAACTAGCTCTATAGCCTAGTACAAATAATTTTACACTAGAGTTGAACTAGCTCTATAAGCTTGTACAAATAATTTTAGACTAGAGTTGAACTAGCTCTATAAGCTAGTTCAAATAATTTTACACCAGAGTTGAACTAGCTCTATAAGCTAGTTCAAATAATTTTACACTAGAGTTGAACTAGGTCTATAAGCTAGTTAAAATAATTTTACATTAGAATCGAACTAGCTCTATAGCCTAGTACAAATAATTTTACACTAGAGTTGAACTAGCTCTATGAGCTTGTACAAATAATTTTACACTAGAGTTGAACTAGCTCAATAGCCTAGTACAAATAAGTTACACTAGAGTTGAACTAGCTCTATAAGCTAGTTCAAATAATTTGACACTAGAGTAGAACTAGCTCTATAAGCTAGTTCAAATAATTTTACACTAGAGTTGAAGTAGCTCTATAAGTTAGTTCAAATAATTTTACACTAGAGTTGAACTAGCTCTATAAGCTAGTTCAAATAATTTTACACTAGTGTTGAACTAGCTCTATAGCCTAGTACATATAATTTTACACTAGAGTTGAACTAGCTCTATAAGCTAGTTCAAATACTCTTACGCTGGAGTTGAACTAGCTCTATAGCCTAGCACAAGTAATTTTACACTTGAGTTGAATTAGCTCTATAGTCTAGTACAAATAATTTTACACTGAAATGAACTACCTCTATAACCTAGTTCAAATATTTTTACACTAGAGTTGAACTACCTCCATGGACGAGTACAAATAATTTTACACTAGAGTTGAACTAGATCTATAAGCTAGTTCAAATAATTTTACACCAGAGTTGAACTAGCTGTATAAGCTAGTTCAAATAATTTTACACTAGAGTTGAACTAGCTATATAGCGTAGTACAAATAATTTTACACTAGAGTTGAACTAGCTCTATAAGCTTGTACAAATAATTTTAGACTAGAGTTGAACTAGCTCTATAAGCTAGTTCAAATAATTTTGCACCAGAGTTGAACTAGCTCTATAAGATAATTCAAATAATTTTACACCAGTGTTGAACTAGCTCTATAAGATAATTCAAATAATTTTAGACTAGAGTTGAACTAGCTCTATAAGATAATTCAAATAATTTTACACTAGAGTTGACCAGCTCCTTAGTCTAGTACAAATAATTTTACACTAGAGTTGAACTAGCTCTATAGCCTAGTACAAATAGTTTTAGACTAGAGTTGAACTAGCTCTATAAGCTAGTTCAAATAATTTTACACTAGAGTTGAACTAGCTGTATAAGCTAGTTCAAATAATTTTACACTAGAGTTGAACTAGCTCTATATGCTAGTTCAAATAATTTTACACTAGAGTTGAACTAGCTCTATAGCCTAGTACAAATAATTTACACTAGAGTTGAACTAGCTCTATAAGCTAGTTCAAATAATTTTACACTAGAGTTGAACAAGCTCTCTAGCCTAGTACAAATAATTTTACACTTTAGTTGAACTAGATCTATAAGCTAGTTCAAATACTCTTGCACTGGAGTTGAACTAGCTCTATAGCGTCGTACAAGTAATTTACACTAGAGTTGAACTATCTCTAGAAGCTAGTTCAAATAATTTTACACTAGAGTTGGACTAGCTCTATAGCCTAGTACAAATAATTTTACACTATTGTTGAAGTAGCTCTATAAGCTTGTACAAACAATTTTACACTAGAGTTGAATTAGCTCTATAGTCTAGTACAAATAATTTTACACTCAAATGAACTAGCTCTATAACCTAGTTCAAATAATTTTACACTAGAGTTGAACTAGCTCTATAGCCGAGTACAAATAATTTTACACTAGAGTTGAACTAGATCTATAAAATATTCCAAATAATTTTACACTAGAGTTGAACTAGCTGTATAAGCTAGTTCAAATAATTTTACACTAGAGTTGAACTAGCTCTATAGCCTAGTACAAATAATTTTACACTAGAGTTGAACTAGCTCTATAAGCTTGTACAAATAATTTTAGACTAGAGTTGAACTAGCTCTATAAGCTAGTTCAAATAATTTTACACCAGAGTTGAACTAGCTCTATAAGCTAGTTCAAATAATTTTACACTAGAGTTGAACTAGGTCTATAAGCTAGTTAAAATAATTTTACACTAGAATCGAACTAGCTCTATAGCCTAGTACAAATAATTTTACACTAGAGTTGAACTAGCTCTATGAGCTTGTACAAATAATTTTACACTAGAGTTGAACTAGCTCTATAGCCTAGTACAAAAAAGTTACACTAGAGTTGAACTAGCTCTATAAGCTAGTTCAAATAATTTTACACTAGAGTTGAACTAGATCTATAAGCTAGTTCAAATAATTTTACACTAGACTTGAAGTAGCTCTATAAGTTAATTCAAATAATTTTACACTAGAGTTGAACTAGCTCTATAAGCTAGTTCAAATAATTTTACACTAGTGTTGAACTAGCTCTATAGCCTAGTACATATAATTTTACACTAGAGTTGAACTAGCTCTATGGCCGAGTACAAATAATTTTACACTAGAGTTGAACTAGATCTATAAGCTAGTTCAAATAATTTTACACCAGAGTTGAACTAGCTGTATAAGCTAGTTCAAATAATTTTACACTAGAGTTGAACTAGCTCTATAGCCTAGTACAAATAATTTTACACTAGAATTGAACTAGCTCTATAAGCTTGTACAAATAATTTTAGACTAGA
>NW_025228159.1:23223-29482 GCF_018294505.1 Triticum aestivum | reverse complement strand
CTATAGTCTAGTACAATTAATTTTACACTAGAGTTGAACTAGCTCTATAGCCTAGTACAAATAGTTTTAGACTAGAGTCGAACTAGCTCTATAGGCTAGTTCAAATAATTTTACACTAGAGTTGAACTAGCTGTATAAGCTAGTTCAAATAATTTTACACTAGAGTTGAACTAGCTCTATAGCCTAGTACAAATAATTTTACACTAGAGTTGAACTAGCTCTATAAGCTTGTACAAATAATTTTAGAGTAGAGTTGAACTAGCTCTATAAGCTAGTTCAAATAATTTTACACCAGAGTTGAACTAGCTCTATAAGCTAGTTCAAATAATTTTACACTAGAGTTGAACTAGCTCTATAAGTTAGTTAAAATAATTTTACACTAGAATCGAACTAGCTCTATAGCCTAGTACAAATAATTTTACACTAGAGTTGAACTAGCTCTATAAGCTTGTGCAAATAATTTTACACTAGAGTTGAACTAGCTCTATAGCCTAGTACAAATAAGTTACACTAGAGTTGAACTAGCTCTATAAGCTAGTTCAAATAATTTTACACTAGAATTGAACTAGCTCTATAAGCTAGTTCAAATAATTTTACACTAGAGTTGAAGTAGCACTATAAGTTAGTTCAAATAATTTTACACTAGAGTTGAACTAGCTCTATAAGCTAGTTCAAATAATTTTACACTAGTGTTGAACTAGCTCTATAGCCTAGTACATATAATTTTACACTAGAGCTGAACTAGCTCTATAAGCTAGTTCAAATACTCTTACGCTGGAGTTGAACTAGCTCTATAGCCTAGTATAAGTAATTTTACACTAAAGTTGAATTAGCTCTATAGTCTAGTACAAATAATTTTACACTGAAATGAACTAGCTCTATAAGCTAGTTCAAATAATTTTACACTAGAGTTGAACTAGTTCTATGGCCGAGTACAAATAATTTTACACTAGAGTTGAACTAGCTGTATAAGCTAGTTCAAATAATTTTACACTAGAGTTGAACTAGCTGTATAAGCTAGTTCAAATAATTTTACACTAGAGTTGAACTAGCTATATAGCCTAGTACAAATAAGTTACACTAGAGTTGAACTAGCTCTATAAGCTAGTTCAATAATTTTAGACCAGAGTTGAACTAGCTCTATAAGCTAGTTCAAATAATTTTACACTAGAGTTGAACTCGCTCTATAAGCTTGAACAAATAATTTTACACTAGAGTTGACTAGCTCTATAGCCTACTACAAATAATTTTACACTAGAGTTGAACTAGCTCTATAGCCTAGTACAAATAGTTTTAGACTAGAGTTGAACTAGCTCTATAAGCTAGTTCAAATAATTTTACACTAGAGTTGAACTAGCTCTATATGCTAGTTCAAATAATTTTACACCAGAGTTGAACTAGCTCTATAGCCTAGTACAAATAATTTACATTAGAGTCGAACTAGCTCTATAAGCTAGTTCAAATAATTTTACACTAGAGTTGAACAAGCTCTATAGCCTAGTACAAATAATTTTACACTAGAGTGGAACTAGCTCTATAAGCTAGTTCAAATACTCTTACACTCGAGTTGAACTAGCTCTATAGCGTAGTACAAGTAATATACACTAGAGTAGAACTAGCTCTATAAGCTAGTTCAAATAATTTTACACTAGAGTTGAACTATCTCTATAGCCTAGTACAAATAATTTTACACTAGTGTTGAACTAGCTCTATAAGCTTGTACAAATAATTTTACACTAGAGTTGAATTAGCTCTATAGTCTAGTACAAATAATTTTACACTGAAATGAACTAGCTCTATAACCTCGTTCAAATAATTTTACACTAGAGTTGAACTAGCTCTATAGCCTAGTACAAATAATTTTACACTACAGTTGAACTAGCTCTATAAGCTTGTACAAATAATTTTAGACTAGAGTTGAACTAGCTCTATAAGCTAGTTCAAATAATTTTACACCAGAGTTGAACTAGCTCTATAAGCTTGTACAAATAATTTTACACTAGAGTTGACTAGCTCTATAGTCTAGTATAAATAATTTTACACTAGAGATGAACTACCTCTATAGCCTAGTACAAATAGTTTTAGACTAGAGTCGAACTAGCTCTATAGGCTAGTTCAAATAATTTTACACTAGAGTTGAACTAGCTGTATAAGGTAGTTCAAATAATTTTACACTAGAGTTGAACTAGCTCTATATGCTAGTTCAAATAATTTTACACTAGAGTTGAACTAGCTCTATAGCCTAGTACAAATAATTTACACTAGAGTTGAACTAGCTCTATAAGCTAGTTGGAATAATTTTACACTAGAGTTGAACAAGCTCTATAGCCTAGTACAAATAATTTTACACTAGAGTTGAACTAGCTCTATAAGCTAGTTCAAATACTCTTACACTGGAGTTGAACTAGCTCTATAGCGTAGTAGAAGTAATTTACACTAGAGTTGAACTAGCTCTATAAGCTAGTTCAAACAATTTTACACTAGAGTTGAACTAGCTCTATAGCCTAGTACGAATAATTTTACACGAGAGTTGAACTAGCTCTATAGCCTAGTACAAATAATTTTACACTAGTGTTGAACTAGCTCTATAAGCTTGTACAAATAATTTTACTCTAGAGTTGAATTAGCTCTATAGTCTAGTACAAATAATTTTACACTGAAATGAACTAGCTCTATAACCTAGTTCAAATAATTTTACACTAGAGTTGAACTAGCTCTATAGCCGAGTACAAATAATTTTACACTAGAATTGAACTGGATCTATAAGCTAGTTCAAATAATTTTACACTAGAGTTGAACTAGCTGTATAAGCTAGTTCAAATAATTTTACACTAGAGTTGAACTAGCTCTATAGCCTAGTTCAAATATTTTTACACTAGAGTTGAACTAGCTCTATAAGCTTGTACAAATAATTTTAGACTAGAGTTGAACTAGCTCTATAAGCTAGTTCAAATAATTTTACACCAAAGTTGAACTAGCTCTATAAGCTAGTTCAAATAATTTTACACTAGAGTCGAACTAGCTCTATAAGCTAGTTAAAATAATTTTACACTAGAATCGAACTAGCTCTATAGCCTAGTACAAATAATTTTACACCAGACTTGAACTAGCTCTATAAGCTTGTACAAATTATTTTACACTAGAGTTGAACTAGCTCTATAGCCTAGTACAAATAAGTTACACTGGAGTTGAACTAGCTCTATAAGCTAGTTCAAATAATTTTACACTAGAGTTGAAGTAGCACTATAAGTTAGTTCAAATAATTTTACACTAGAGTTGAACTAGCTCTATAAGCTAGTTCAAATAATTTTAAACTAGTGTTGAACTAGCTCTATAGCCTAGTACATATAATTTTACACTAGAGTTGAACTAGCTCTATAAGCTAGTTCAAATACTCTTACGCTGGAGTTGAACTAGCTCTATAGCCTATTACAAGTAATTTTACACTAGAGTTGAAATAGCTCTATAGTCTAGTACAAATAATTTTACACTGAAATGAACTAGCTCTATAACCTAGTTCAAATAATTTTACACTAGAGTTGAACTAGTTCTATGGCCGAGTACAAATAATTTTACACTAGAGTTGAACTAGCTCTATAAGCTGTTCAAATAGTTTTAGACCAGAGTTGAACTAGCTCTATAAGCTAGTTCAAATAATTTTACACCAGAGTTGAACTAGCTCTATAAGCTTGAACAAATAATTTTACACTAGAGTTGACTAGCTCTATAGCCTACTACAAATAATTTTACACTAGAGTTGAACTAGCTCTATAGCCTAGTACAAATAATTTTAGACTAGAGTTGAACTAGCTCTATAAGCTAGTTCAAATAATTTTACACTAGAGTTGAACTAGCTCTATATGCTAGTTCAAATAATTTTACACTAGAGTTGAACTAGCTCTATAGCCTAGTACAGATAATTTACATTAGATTTGAACTAGCTCTATAAGCTAGTTCAAATAATTTTACACTAGAGTTGAACAAGCTATATAGCCTAGTACAAATAATTTTACACTAGAGTTGAACTAGCTCTATAAGCTAGTTCAAATACTCTTACACTCGAGTTGAACTAGCTCTATAGCGTAGTACAAGTAATATACACTAGAGTTGAACTAGCTCTATAAGCTAGTTCAAATAATTTTACACTAGAGTTGAACTAGCTCTATAGACTAGTACAAATAATTTTACACTAGTGTTGAACTAGCTCTATAAGCTTGTACAAATAATTTTACACTAGAGTTGAATTAGCTCTATAGTCTAGTACAAATAATTTTACACTGAAATGAACTAGCTCTATAACCTCGTTCAAATAATTTTACACTAGAGTTGAACTAGCTCTATAGCCTAGTACAAATAATTTTACACTACAGTTGAACTAGCTCTATAAGCTTGTACAAATAATTTTAGAGTAGAGTTGAACTAGCTCTATAAGCTAGTTCAAATAATTTTACACCAGAGTTGAACTAGCTCTATAAGCTTGTACAAATAATTTTACACTAGAGTTGACTAGCTCTATAGTCTAGTACAAATAATTTTACACTAGAGTTGAACTACCTCTATAGCCTAGTACAAATAGTTTTAGACTAGAGTCGAACTAGCTCTATAGGCTAGTTCAAATAATTTTACACTAGAGTTGAACTAGCTGTATAAGCTAGTTCAAATAATTTTACACTAGAGTTGAACTAGCTCTATATGCTAGTTCAAATAATTTTACACTAGAGTTGAACTAGCTCTATAGCCTAGTACAAATAATTTACACTAGAGTTGAACTAGCTCTATAAGCTAGTTGGAATAATTTTACACTAGAGTTGAACAAGCTCTATAGCCTAGTACAAATAATTTTACACTAGAGTTGAACTAGCTCTATAAGCTAGTTCAAATACTCTTACACTGGAGTTGAACTGGCTCTATAGCGTAGTAGAAGTAATTTACACTAGAGTTGAACTAGCTCTATAAGCTAGTTCAAACAATTTTACACTAGAGTTGAACTAGCTCTATAGCCTAGTACAAATAATTTTACACTAGAGTTGAACTAGCTCTATAGCCTAGTACAAATAATTTTACACTAGTGTTGAACTAGCTCTATAAGCTTGTACAAGTAATTTTACTCTAGAGTTGAATTAGCTCTATAGTCTAGTACAAATAATTTTACACTGAAATGAACTAGCTCTATAACCTAGTTCAAATAATTTTACACTAGAGTTGAACTAGCTCTATAGCCGAGTACAAATAATTTTACACTAGAGTTGAACTAGATCTATAAGCTAGTTCAAATAATTTTACACTAGAGTTGAACTAGCTGTATAAGCTAGTTCAAATAATTTTACACTAGAGTTGAACTAGCTCTATAGCCTAGTACAAATATTTTTACACTAGAGTTGAACTAGCTCTATAAGCTTGTACAAATAATTTTAGACTAGAGTTGAACTAGCTCTATAAGCTAGTTCAAATAATTTTACACCAGAGTTGAACTAGCTCTATAAGCTAGTTCAAATAATTTTACACTAGAGTTGAACTAGCTCTATAAGCTAGTTAAAATAATTTTACACTAGAATCGAACTAGCTCTATAGCCTAGTACAAATAATTTTACACTAGACTTGAACTAGCTCTATAAGCTTGTACAAATTATTTTACACTAGAGTTGAACTAGCTCTATAGCCTAGTACAAATAAGTTACACTAGAGTTGAACTAGCTCTATAAGCTAGTTCAAATAATTTTACACTAGAGTTGAAGTAGCACTATAAGTTAGTTCAAATAATTTTACACTAGAGTTGAACTAGCTCTATAAGCTAGTTGAAATAATTTTAAACTAGTGTTGAACTAGCTCTATAGCCTAGTACATATAATTTTACACTAGAGTTGAACTAGCTCTATAAGCTAGTTCAAATACTCTTACGCTGGAGTTGAACTAGCTCTATAGCCTAGTACAAGTAATTTTACACTAGAGTTGAAATAGCTCTATAGTCTAGTACAAATAATTTTACACTGAAATGAACTAGCTCTATAACCTAGTTCAAATAATTTTACACTAGAGTTGAACTAGTTCTATGGCCGAGTACAAATAATTTTACACTAGAGTTGAACTAGATCTATAAGCTAGTTCAAATAATTTTACACTAGAGTTGAACTAGCTGTATAAGCTAGTTCAAATAATTTTACACTAGAGTTGAACTAGCTCTATAGCCTAGTACAAATAAGTTACACTAGAGTTGAACTAGCTCTATAAGCTAGTTCAAATAGTTTTAGACCAGAGTTGA
>NW_025228159.1:22540-23160 GCF_018294505.1 Triticum aestivum | reverse complement strand
TCTATAAGCTTGAAAAAAAAAATTACACTAGAGTTGACTAGCTCTATAGCCTACTACAAATAATTTTACACTAGAGTTGAACTAGCTCTATAGCCTAGTACAAATAATTTTAGACTATAGTTGAACTAGCTCTATAAGCTAGTTCAAATAATTTTACACTAGAGTTGAACTAGCTCTATATGCTAGTTCAAATAATTTTACACTAGAGTTGAACTAGTTCTATAAGTTAGTTCATATAATATTACACTAGAGTTGAACTAGCTCTATAAGCTAGTTCAAATAATTTTACACTAGAGTTGAACTAGCTCTATAAGCTAGTTCAAATACTCTTATGCTGGAGTTGAACTAGCTCTATAGCCTAGTATAAGTAATTTTACACTAGAGTTGAACTAGCTCTATAAGCTAGTTAAAATAATTTTACACTAGAAGCGAACTAGCTCTATAGCCTAGTACAAATAATTTTACACTAGAGTTGAACTAGCTCTATAAGCTAGTTAAAATAATTTTACACTAGAGTTGAACTCGCTCTATAGCCTAGTACAAATAATTTTACACTAGTGTTGAACTAGCTCTATAAGCTTGTACAAATAATTTTACACTAGAGTTGAATTAGCTCTATA
>NW_025228159.1:21259-22399 GCF_018294505.1 Triticum aestivum | reverse complement strand
TCTATAGTCTAGTACAAATAATTTTACACTGAAATGAACTAGCTCTATAACCTAGTTCAAATAATTTTACACTAGAGTTGAACTAGCTCTACAGCCGAGTACAAATAATTTTACACTAGAGTTGAACTAGATCTATAAGCTAATTCAAATAATTTTACACTAGAGTTGAACTAGCTGTATAAGCTAATTCAAATAATTTTACACTAGAGTTGAACTAGCTGTATAACCTAGTACAAATAATTTTACACTAGAGTTGAACTAGCTCTATAAGATTGTACAAATAATTTTAGACTAGAGTTGAACTAGCTCTGTAAGCTAGTTCAAATAATTTTACACCAGAGTAGAACTAGCTCAATAAGCTAGTTCAAATAATTTTACACTAGAGTTGAACTAGCTCTATAAGCTAGTTAAAATAATTTTACACTAGATTCGAAGTAGCTCTATAGCCTAGTAGAAATAATTTTACACTAGAAATGAACAAGCTCTATAAGCTAGTACAAATAATTTTACACTAGAGTTGAACTAGCTCGATAGCCTAGTACAAATAAGTTACACTAGAGTTGAACTAGCTCTATAAGCTAGTTCAAATAATTTTACACTAGAGTTGAACTAGGTCTATAAGCTAGTTCAAATAATATTACACTAGAGTTGAAGTAGCTCTATAAGTTAGTTCAAATAATTTTACACTAGAGTTGAACTAGCTCTATAAGCTAGTTCAAATAATTTTACACTAGTGTTGAACTAGCTCTATAGCCTAGTACATTTAATTTTACACTAGAGTTGAACTAGCTCTATAAGCTAGTTCAAATACTCTTAAGCTGGAGTTGAACTAGCTCTATAGCCTAGTACAAGTAATTTTACACTAGAGTTGAACTAGCTCTATAAGCTATTTCAAATAATTTTACACTAGAGTTGAACTAGCTCTATAGCCTAGTACAAATAATTTTACACTAGAGTTGAACTAGCTCTATAAGCTTGTACAAATAATTTTACACTAGAGTTGAATTAGCTCAATAGTCTAGTACAAATAATTTTACACTGAAATGAACTAGCTCTATAACCTATTTCAAATAATTTTACTCTAGAGTTGAACTAGCTATATAGCCGACTACAAATAATTTTACACTAGAGTTGAACTAG
>NW_025228159.1:20520-21249 GCF_018294505.1 Triticum aestivum | reverse complement strand
TTTACACTAGTGTTGAACTAGCTCTATAGCCTAGTACATATAATTTTACACTAGAGTTGAACTAGCTCTATAAGCTAGTTCAAATACTCTTAAGCTGGAGTTGAACTAGCTCTATAGCCTAGTACAAGTAATTTTACACTAGAGTTGAACTAGCTCTATAAGCTATTTCAAATAATTTTACACTAGAGTTGAACTAGCTCTATAGCCTAGTACAAATAATTTTACACTAGAGTTGAACTAGCTCTATAAGCTTGTACAAATAATTTTATAGTAGAGTTGAATTAGCTCTATTGTCTAGTACAAATAATTTTACACTGAAATGAACTAGCTCTATAACCTATTTCAAATAATTTTACACTAGAGTTGAACTAGCTATATAGCCGACTACAAATAATTTTACACTAGAGTTGAACTAGGTCTATAAGCTAGTTCAAATAATTTTACACTAGAGTTGAACTAGCTGTATAAGCTAGTTCAAATAATTTTACACCAGAGTTGAACTAGCTCTATAAGCTAGTTCAAATAATTTTACACTAGAGTTGAACTAGCTCTATAAGCTAGTTAAAATAATTTTACACTAGAGTTGAGCTAGCTCTATAGCCTAGTACAAATAATTTTACACTAGAGTTGAACTAGCTCTATAAGCTTGCACAAATAATTTTAGACTAGAGTTGAACTAGCTCTATAAGCTAGTTCAAATAATTTTACACCAGAGTTGAACTAGCTCTA
>NW_025228159.1:15838-20510 GCF_018294505.1 Triticum aestivum | reverse complement strand
TTTACACTAGTGTTGAACTAGCTCTATAGCCTAGTACATATAATTTTACACTAGAGTTGAACTAGCTCTATAAGCTAGTTCAAATACTCTTAAGCTGGAGTTGAACTAGCTCTATAGCCTAGTACAAGTAATTTTACACTAGAGTTGAACTAGCTCTATAAGCTATTTCAAATAATTTTACACTAGAGTTGAACTAGCTCTATAGCCTAGTACAAATAATTTTACACTAGAGTTGAACTAGCTCTATAAGCTTGTACAAATAATTTTATAGTAGAGTTGAATTAGCTCTATTGTCTAGTACAAATAATTTTACACTGAAATGAACTAGCTCTATAACCTATTTCAAATAATTTTACACTAGAGTTGAACTAGCTATATAGCCGACTACAAATAATTTTACACTAGAGTTGAACTAGGTCTATAAGCTAGTTCAAATAATTTTACACTAGAGTTGAACTAGCTGTATAAGCTAGTTCAAATAATTTTACACCAGAGTTGAACTAGCTCTATAAGCTAGTTCAAATAATTTTACACTAGAGTTGAACTAGCTCTATAAGCTAGTTAAAATAATTTTACACTAGAGTTGAGCTAGCTCTATAGCCTAGTACATATAATTTTACACTAGAGTTGAACTAGCTCTATAAGCTTGCACAAATAATTTTAGACTAGAGTTGTACTAGCTCTATAAGCTAGTTCAAATAATTTTACACCAGAGTTGAACTAGCTGTATAAGCTAGTTCAAATAATTTTACACTAGAGTTGAACTAGCTCTATGAGCTAGTTAAAATAATTTTACACTAGAATCGAACTAGCTCTATAGCCTAGTACAAATAATTTTACACTAGAGTTGAACTAGCTCTATAAGCTTGAACAAATAATTTTACAATAGAGTTGAACTAGCTCTATAGCCTAATACAAATAAGTTAGACTAGAGTTGAACTAGCTCTATAAGCTAGTTCAAATAATTTTACACTAGAGTTGAACTAGCTCTATAAGCTAGTTCAAATAATTTTACACTAGAGTTGAAGTAGCTCTATAAGTTAGTTCAAATAATTTTACACTAGAGTTGAACTACCTCTATAAGCTAGTTCAAATAATTTTACACTAGAGTTGAACTAGCTCAATAAGCTAGTTCAAATAATTTTAGACTAGAGTTGACCTAGCTCTATAAGCTAGTTCAAATAATTTTACACCAGAGTTGAACTAGCTCAATAAGCTAGTTCAAATAATTTTACACTAGATTTGAACTAGCACTATAAGCTAGTTAAAATAATTTTACACTAGATTCGAAGTAGCTCTATAGCCTAGTACAAATAATTTTACACTAGAGTTTATCAAGCTCTATAAGCTTGTACAAATAATTTTACACTAGAGTTGAACTAGCTCTATAGCCTAGTACAAATAAGTTACAGTAGAGTTGAACTAGCTCTATAAGCTAGTTCAAATAATTTTACACTAGAGTTGAACTAGCTCTATAAGCTTGTTCAAATAATTTTACACTAGAGTTGAAGTAGCTCTATAATTTAGTTCAAATAATTTTACACTAGAGTTGAACTAGCTCTATAAGCTAGTTCAAATAATTTTACACTAGTGTTGAACTAGCTCTATAGCCTAGTACATATAATTTTACACTAGAGTTGAACTAGCTCTATAAGGTAGTTCAAATACTCTTAAGCTGGAGTTGGACTAGCTCTATAGCCTAGTACAAGTAATTTTACACTAGAGTTGAACTAGCTCTATAAGCTATTTCAAATAATTTTACACTAGAGTTGAACTAGCTCTATAGCCTAGTACAAATAATTTTACACTAGAGTTGAACTAGCTCTATAAGCTTGTACAAATAATTTTACACTAGAGTTGAATTAGCTCTATAGTCTAGTACAAATATTTTTACACTGAAATGAACTAGCTCTATAACCTATTTCAAATAATTTTACACTAGAGTTGAACTAGCTATATAGCCGACTACAAATAATTTTACACTAGAGTTGAACTAGATCTATAAGCTAGTTCAAATAATTTTACACTAGAGTTGAACTAGCTGTATAAGCTAGTTCAAATAATTTTACACTAGAGTTGAGCTAGCTCTATAGCCTAGTACAAATAATTTTACACTAGAGTTGAACTAGCTCTATAAGCTTGAACAAATAATTTTAGACTATAGTTGAACTAGCTCTATAAGCTAGTAAAAATAATTTTACACCAGAGTTGAACTAACTGTATAAGCTAGTTCAAATAATTTTACACTAGAGTTGAACTAGCTCTATAAGCTAGTTAAAATAATTTTACACTAGAATCGAACTAGCTCTATAGCCTAGTACAAATAATTTTACACTAGAGTTGAACTAGCTCTATAAGCTAGTTAAAATAATTTTACACTAGAGTTGAACTAGCTCTATAGCCTTGTACAAATAATTTTACACTAGAGTTGAACTAGCTCTATAAGCTAGTTAAAATAATTTTACACTAGAGTTGAACTAGCTCTATAGTCTAGTACAAATAATTTTACACTGAAATGAACTAGCTCTATAACCTAGTTCAAATAATTTTACACTAGAGTTGAACTAGCTCTACAGCCGAGTACAAATAATTTTACACTAGAGTTGAACTAGATCTATAAGCTAATTCAAATAATTTTACACTAGAGTTGAACTAGCTGTATAAGCTAGTTCAAATAATTTTACACTAGAGTTGAACTAGCCCTATAGCCTAGTACAAATAATTTTACACTAGAGTTGAACTAGCTCTATAAGATTGTACAAATAATTTTAGACTACAGTTGAACTAGCTCTATAAGCTAGTTCAAATAATTTTACACCAGAGTAGAACTAGCTCAATAAGCTAGTTCAAATAATTTTACACTAGAGTTGAACTAGCTCTATAAGCTAGTTAAAATAATTTTACACTAGATTCGAAGTAGCTCTATAGCCTAGTACAAATAATTTTACACTAGAGTTGAACAAGCTCTATAAGCTTGTACAAATAATTTTACACTAGAGTTGAACTAGCTCTATAGCCTAGTACAAATAAGTTACACTAGAGTTGAACTAGCTCTATAAGCTAGTTCAAATAATTTTACACTAGAGTTGAACTCGGTCTATAAGCTAGTTCAAATAATTTTACACTAGAGTTGAAGTAGCTCTATAATTTAGTTCAAATAATTTTACACTAGAGTGGAACTAGCTCTATAAGCTAGTTCAAATATTTTTACACTAGTGTTGAACTAGCTCTATAGCCTAGTACATATAATTTTACACTAGAGTTGAACTAGCTCTATAAGCTAGTTCAAATACTCTTAAGCTGGAGTTGAACTAGCTCTATAGCCTAGTACAAGTAATTTTACACTAGAGTTGAACTAGCTCTATAAGCTATTGCAAATAATTTTACACTAGAGTTGAACTAGCTCTATAGCCTAGTACAAATAATTTTACACTAGAGTTGAACTAGCTCTATAAGCTTGTACAAATAATTTTACACTAGAGTTGAATTAGCTCAATAGTCTAGTACAAATAATTTTACACTGAAATGAACTAGCTCTATAACCTATTTCAAATAATTTTACTCTAGAGTTGAACTAGCTATATAGCCGACTACAAATAATTTTACACTAGAGTTGAACTAGATCTATAAGCTAGTTCAAATAATTTTATACTAGAGTTGAACTAGCTGTATAAGCTACTTGAAATAATTTTACACTAGAGTTGAGCTAGCTCTATAGCCTAGTACAAATAATTTTACACTAGAGTTGAACTAGCTCTATAAGCTTGCACAAATAATTCTAGACTAGAGTTGAACTAGCTCTATAAGCTAGTTCAAATAATTTTACACCAGAGTTGAACTAGCTGTATAAGCTAGTTCAAATAATTTTACACTGGAGTTGAACTAGCTCTATAAGCTAGTTAAAATAATTTTACACTAGAATCGAACTAGCTCTATAGCCTAGTACAAATAATTTTACACTAGAGTTGAACTAGCTCTATAAGCTTGTACAAATAATTTTACAATAGAGTTGAACTAGCTCTATAGCCTAGTACAAATAAGTTAGACTAGAGTTGAACTAGCTCTATAAGCTAGTTCAAATAATTTTACACTAGAGTTGAACTAGCTCTATAAGCTAGTTCAAATAATTTTAAACTAGAGTTGAAGTAGCTCTATAAGTTAGTTCAAATAATTTTACACTAGAGTTGAACTACCTCTATAAGCTAGTTCAAATAATTTTACACTAGAGTTAAACTAGCTCTATAGCCTAGTACATATAATTTTACACTAGAGTTGAACTAGCTCTATAAGCTAGTTCAAATAATTTTACACTAGAGTTGAACTAGCTCTATAAGCTAGTTCAAATAATTTTACACTAGAGTTGAAGTAGCTCTATAATTTAGTTCAAATAATTTTACACTAGAGTTGAACTAGCTCTATAAGCTAGTTCAAATAGTTTACACTCGTGTTGAACTAGCTCTATAGCCTAGTACATATAATTTTACACTAGAGTTGAACTAGCTCTATAAGCTAGTTCAAATACTCTTAAGCTGGAGTTGAACTAGCTCTATAGCCTAGTACAAGTAATTTTACACTAGAGTTGAACTAGCTCTATAAGCTATTTCAAATAATTTTACACTAGAGTTGAACTAGCTCTATAGCCTAGTACAAATAATTTTACACTAGAGTTGAA
>NW_025228159.1:11424-12205 GCF_018294505.1 Triticum aestivum | reverse complement strand
TTTACACTAGTGTTGAACTAGCTCTATAGCCTAGTACATATAATTTTACACTAGAGTTGAACTAGCTCTATAAGCTAGTTCAAATACTCTTAAGCTGGAGTTGAACTAGCTCTATAGCCTAGTACAAGTAATTTTACACTAGAGTTGAACTAGCTCTATAAGCTATTTCAAATAATTTTACACTAGAGTTGAACTAGCTCTATAGCCTAGTACAAATAATTTTACACTAGAGTTGAACTAGCTCTATAAGCTTGTACAAATAATTTTACACTAGAGTTGAATTAGCTCAATAGTCTAGTACAAATAATTTTACACTGAAATGAACTAGCTCTATAACCTATTTCAAATAATTTTACTCTAGAGTTGAACTAGCTATATAGCCGACTACAAATAATTTTACACTAGAGTTGAACTAGATCTATAAGCTAGTTCAAATAATTTTACACTAGAGTTGAACTAGCTGTATAAGCTAGTTCAAATAATTTTACACTAGAGTTGAGCTAGCTCTATAGCCTAGTACAAATAATTTTACACTAGAGTTGAACTAGCTCTATAAGCTTGCACAAATAGATCTAGACTAGAGTTGAACTAGCTCTATAAGCTAGTTCAAATAATTTTACACCAGAGTTGAACTAGCTGTATAAGCTAGTTCAAATAATTTTACACTAGAGTTGAACTAGCTCTATAAGCTAGTTAAAATAATTTTACACTAGAATCGAACTAGCTCTATAGCCTAGTACAAATAATTTTACACTAGAGTTGAACTAGCTCTATAAGCTTG
>NW_025228159.1:9663-11103 GCF_018294505.1 Triticum aestivum | reverse complement strand
CAAATAATTTTACACTAGAGTTGAACTAGCTCTATAAGCTAGTTCAAATAATTTTACACTAGAGTTGAAGTAGCTCTATAAGTTAGTTCAAATAATTTTACACTAGAGTTGAACTACCTCTATAAGCTAGTTCAAATAATTTTACACTAGAGTTAAACTAGCTCTATAGCCTAGTACATATAATTTTACACTAGAGTTGAACTAGCTCTATAAGCTTGTAAAAATAATTTTACAATAGAGTTGAACTAGCTCTATAGCCTAGTAAAAATAAGTTAGACTAGAGTTGAACTAGCTCTATAAGCTAGTTCAAATAATTTTACACTAGAGTTGAACTAGCTCTATAAGCTAGTTCAAATAGTTTACACTAGTGTTGAACTAGCTCTATAGCCTAGTACATATAATTTTACACTAGAGTTGAACTAGCTCTATAAGCTAGTTCAAATACTCTTAAGCTGGAGTTGAACTAGCTCTATAGCCTAGTACAAGTAATTTTACACTAGAGTTGAACTAGCTCTATAAGCTATTTCAAATAATTTTACACTAGAGTTGAACTAGCTCTATAGCCTAGTACAAATAATTTTACACTAGAGTTGAACTAGCTCTATAAGCTTGTACAAATAATTTTACACTAGAGTTGAATTAGCTCAATAGTCTAGTACAAATAATTTTACACTGAAATGAACTAGCTCTATAACCTATTTCAAATAATTTTACTCTAGAGTTGAACTAGCTATATAGCCGACTACAAATAATTTTACACTAGAGTTGAACTAGGTCTATAAGCTAGTTGAAATAATTTTACACTAGAGTTGAACTAGCTGTATAAGCTAGTTCAAATAATTTTACACTAGAGTTGAACTAGCTCTATAGCTTAGTACAAATAATTTTACACTAGAGTTGAACTAGCTCTATAAGATTGTACAAATAATTTTAGACTAGAGTTGAACTAGCTCTATAAGCTAGTTCAAATAATTTTACACCAGAGTTGAACTAGCTCAATAAGCTAGTTCAAATAATTTTACACTAGAGTTGAACTACCTCTATAAGCTAGTTAAAATAATTTTACACTAGATTCGAAGTAGCTCTATAGCCTAGTACAAATAATTTCACACTAGAGTTGAACAAGCTCTATAAGCTTGTACAAATAATTTCACACTAGAGTTGAACTAGCTCTATAGCCTAGTACAAATAAGTTACACTAGAGTTGAACTAGCTCTATAGCCTAGTACAAATAATTTTACACTAGAGTTGAACTAGCTCTATAAGCTAGTTAAAATAATTTTACACTAGAGTTGAACTAGCTCTATAGCCTAGTACAAATAATTTTACACTAGTGTTGAACTAGCTCTATAAGCTTGTACAAATAATTTTACACTAGAGTTGAATTAGCTCTATAGTCTAGTACAAATAATTTTACACTGAAATGAACTAGCTCTATAA
>NW_025228159.1:8163-9073 GCF_018294505.1 Triticum aestivum | reverse complement strand
ATAGCCTAGTACAAATAATTTTACACTAGAGTTGAACTAGCTCTATAAGCTTGTACAGATAATTTTACACTAGAGTTGAATTAGCTCAATAGTCTAGTACAAATAATTTTACACTGAAATGAACTAGCTCTATAACCTATTTCAAATAATTTTACTCTAGAGTTGAACTAGCTATATAGCCGACTACAAATAATTTTACACTAGAGTTGAACTAGGTCTATAAGCTAGTTGAAATAATTTTATACTAGAGTTGAACTAGCTGTATAAGCTAGTTCAAATAATTTTACACTAGAGTTGAGCTAGCTCTATAGCCTAGTACAAATAATTTTACACTAGAGTTGAACTACCTCTATAAGCTTGCACAAATAATTCTAGACTAGAGTTGAACTAGCTCTATAAGCTAGTTCAAATAATTTTACACTAGAGTTGAACTAGCTCTATAAGCTAGTTCAAATAATTTTACACTAGAGTTGAACTACCTCTATAAGCTAGTTCAAATAATTTTACACTAGAGTTAAATTAGCTCTATAGCCTAGTACATATAATTTTACACTAGAGTTGAACTAGCTCTATAAGCTTGTACAAATAATTTTACACTAGAGTTGAACTAGCTCTATAAGCTAGTTCAAATAATTTTACACTAGAGTTGAACTAGGTCTATAAGCTAGTTCAAATAATTTTACACTAGAGTTGAAGTAGCTCTATAATTTAGTTCAAATAATTTTACACTAGAGTTGAACTAGCTCTATAAGCTAGTTCAAATAATTTACACTAGTGTTGAACTAGCTCTATAGCCTAGTACATATAATTTTACACTAGAGTTGAACTAGCTCTATAAGCTAGTTCAAATACTCTTAAGCTGGAGTTGAACTAGCTCTATAGCCTAGTACAAGTAATTTTACACTAGAGT
>NW_025228159.1:6500-6947 GCF_018294505.1 Triticum aestivum | reverse complement strand
GAACTAGCTCAATAAGCTAGTTCAAATAATTTTACACTAGAGTTGAACTAGCTCTATAAGCTAGTTAAAATAATTTTACACTAGATTTGAAGTAGCTCTATAGCCTAGTACAAATAATTTTACACTAGAATTGAACAAGCTCTATAAGCTAGTACAAATAATTTTACACTAGAGTTGAACTAGCTCGATAGCCTAGTACAAATAAGTTACACTAGAGTTGAACTAGCTCTATAAGCTAGTTCAAATAATTTTACACTAGAGTTGAACTAGGTCTATAAGCTATTTCAAATAATTTTACACTAGAGTTGAAGTAGCTCTATAAGTTAGTTCAAATAATTTTACACTAGAGTTGAACTAGCTCTATAAGCTAGTTCAAATAATTTTACACTAGTGTTGAACTAGCTCTATAGCCTAGTACATATAATTTTACACTAGAGTTGAACTAGC
>NW_025228159.1:4590-5210 GCF_018294505.1 Triticum aestivum | reverse complement strand
GTTGAACTAGCTCTATAGCCTAGTAAAAATAAGTTAGACTAGAGTTGAACTAGCTCTATAAGCTAGTTCAAATAATTTTACACTAGAGTTGAACTAGCTCTATAAGCTAGTTAAAATAATTTTACACTAGAGTTGAAGTATCTCTATAAGCTAGTTCAAATAATTTTACACTAGAGTTGAAGTAGCTCTATAAGTTAGTTCAAATAATTTTACACTAGAGTTGAAGTAGCTCTATAAGCTAGTTCATATAATTTTACACTAGAGTTAAACTAGCTCTATAGCCTAGTACATATAATTTTACACTAGAGTTGAACTAGCTCTATAAGCTTGTACAAATAATTTTACACTAGAGTTGAACTAGCTCTATAGTCTAGTACAAATAATTTTACACTAGAGTTGAACTAGCTCTATAAGCTAGTTAAAATAATTTTACACTAGAATCGAACTAGCTCTATAGCCTAGTACAAATAATTTTACACTAGAGTTGAACTAGCTCTATAAGCTTGTACAAATAATTTTACAATAGAGTTGAACTAGCTCTATAGCCTAGTACAAATAAGTTAGACTAGAGTTGAACTAGCTCTATAAGCTAGTTCAAATAATTTTACACTAGAGTTGAA
>NW_025228159.1:3757-4525 GCF_018294505.1 Triticum aestivum | reverse complement strand
AATAATTTTCCACTAGAGTTGAATTAGCTCTATAGTCTAGTACAAATAATTTTACACTGAAATGAACTAGCTCTATAACCTAGTTCAAATAATTTTACACTAGAGTTGAACTAGCTCTACAGCCGAGTACAAATAATTTTACACTAGAGTTGAACTAGATCTATAAGCTAATTCAAATAATTTTACACTAGAGTTGAACTAGCTGTATAAGTTAGTTCAAATAATTTTACACTGGAGTTGAACTAGCTCTATAGCCTAGTACAAATAATTTTACACTAGAGTTGAACTACCTCTATAAGATTGTACAAATAATTTTAGACTAGAGTTGAACTAGCTCTATAAGCTAGTTCAAATAATTTTACACCAGAGTAGAACTAGCTCAATAAGCTAGTTCAAATAATTTTACACTAGAGTTGAACTAGCTCTATAGCCTAGTACAAATAAGTTACACTAGAGTTGAACTAGCTCTATAAGCTAGTTCAAATAATTTTACACTAGAGTTGAACTAGCTCTATAAGCTAGTTAAAATAATTTTACACTAGATTCGAAGTAGCTCTATAGCCTAGTACAAATAATTTTACACTAGAGTTGAACAAGCTCTATAAGCTTGTACAAATAATTTTACACTAGAGTTGAACTAGCTCTATAGCCTAGTTCAAATAAGTTACACTAGAGTTGAACTAGCTCTATAAGCTAGTTCAAATAATTTTACACTAGAGTTGAACTAGCTCTATAAGCTAGTTCAAATAATTTTACACTAGAGTTGAA
>NW_025228159.1:2835-3747 GCF_018294505.1 Triticum aestivum | reverse complement strand
TAATTTTAGACTGGAGTTGAACTAGCTCTATAAGCTAGTTCAAATAATTTTACACCAGAGTTGAACTAGCTCTATAAGCTTGTACAAATAAGTTTACACTAGAGTTGACTAGCTCCTTAGTCTAGTACAAATAATTTTACACTAGAGTTGAACTAGCTCTATAGCCTAGTACAAATAATTTTAGACTAGAGTTGAACTAGCTCTATAAGCTAGTTCAAATAATTTTACACCAGAGTTGAACTAGCTCTATAAGCTAGTTCAAATAATTTTACACTAGAGTTGAACTAGGTCTATAAGCTAGTTAAAATAATTTTACACTAGAATCGAACTAGCTCTATAGCCTAGTACAAATAATTTTACACTAGAGTTGAACTAGCTCTATGAGCTTGTACAAATAATTTTACACTAGAGTTGAACAAGCTCTATAAGCTAGTTCAAATAATTTTACACTAGAGTTGAACTAGCTCTATAAGCTAGTTCAAATAATTTTACACTAGAGTTGAAGTAGCTCTATAAGTTAGTTCAAATAATTTTACATTAGAGTTGAACTAGCTCTATAAGCTAGTTCAAATAATTTTACACTAGTGTTGAACTAGCTCTATAGCCTAGTACATATAATTTTGCACTAGAGTTGAACTAGCTCTATAAGCTAGTTCAAATACTCTTACGCTGGAGTTGAACTAGCTCTATAGCCTAGTACAAGTAATTTTACACTAGAGTTGAATTAGCTCTATAGTCTAGTACAAATAATTTTACACTGAAATGAACTAGCTCAATAACCTAGTTCAAATAATTTTACACTAGAGTTGAACTAGCTCTATGGCCGAGTACAAATAATTTTACACTAGAGTTGAACTAGATCTATAAGCTAGTTCAAATAATTTTACCCTAGAGTTGAACTAGCTGTATAAG
>NW_025228159.1:1932-2825 GCF_018294505.1 Triticum aestivum | reverse complement strand
CTCTATAAGCTTGTACAAATAATTTTACACTAGAGTTGAACTAGCTCTATAGCCTAGTTCAAATAAGTTACACTAGAGTTGAACTAGCTCTATAAGCTAGTTCAAATAATTTTACACTAGAGTTGAACTAGCTCTATAAGCTAGTTCAAATAATTTTACACTAGAGTTGAACTAGCTCTATAAGCTAGTTCAAATAATTTTACACTAGAGTTGAAGTAGCTCTATAAGTTAGTTCAAATAATTTTACACTAGAGTTGAACTAGCTCTATAAGCTAGTTCAAATAATTTTACACTAGTGTTGAACTAGCTCTATAGCCTAGTACATATAATTTTACACTAGAGTTGAACTAGCTCTATAAGGTAGTTCAAATACTCTTAAGCTGGAGTTGGACTAGCTCTATAGCCTAGTACAAGTAATTTTACACTAGAGTTGAACTAGCTCTATAAGCTATTTCAAATAATTTTACACTAGAGTTGAACTAGCTCTATAGCCTAGTACATATAATTTTACACTAGAGTTGAACTAGCTCTATAAGCTTGTACAAATAATTTTACACTAGAGTTGAATTAGCTATATAGTCTAGTACAAATAATTTTACACTGAAATGAACTAGCTCTATAACCTATTTCAAATAATTTTACACTAGAGTTGAACTAGCTATATAGCCGACTACAAATAATTTTACACTAGAGTTGAACTAGATCTATAAGCTAGTTCAAATAATTTTACACTAGAGTTGAACTAGCAGTATAAGCTAGTTCAAATAATTTTACACTAGAGTTGAGCTAGCTCTATAGCCTAGTACAAATAATTTTACACTAGAGTTGAACTAGCTCTATAAGCTTGCACAAATAATTTTAGACTAGAGTTGAACTAGCTCTATAAGCTAGTT
>NW_025228159.1:0-766 GCF_018294505.1 Triticum aestivum | reverse complement strand
AATTAGCTCTATAGTCTAGTACAAATAATTTTACACTGAAATGAACTAGCTCTATAACCTAGTTCAAATAATTTTACACTAGAGTTGAACTAGCTCTACAGCCGAGTACAAATAATTTTACACTAGAGTTGAACTAGATCTATAAGCTAATTCAAATAATTTTACACTAGAGTTGAACTAGCTGTATAAGCTAGTTCAAATAATTTTACACTAGAGTTGAACTAGCTCTATAGCCTAGTACAAATAATTTTACACTAGAGTTGAACTAGCTCTATAAGATTGTACAAATAATTTTAGACTAGAGTTGAACTAGCTCTATAAGCTAGTTCAAATAATTTTACACCAGAGTAGAACTAGCTCAATAAGCTAGTTCAAATAATTTTACACTAGAGTTGAACTAGCTCTATAAGCTAGTTCAAATACTCTTAAGCTGGAGTTGAACTAGCTCTATAGCCTAGTACCAGTAATTTTACACTAGAGTTGAACTAGCTCTATAAGCTATTTCAAATAATTTTACTCTAGAGTTGAATTAGTTCTATAGTCTAGTACAAATAATTTTACACTGAAATGAACTAGCTCTATAACCTATTTCAAATAATTTTACACTAGAGTTGAACTAGCTATATAGCCGACTACAAATAATTTTACACTAGAGTTGAACTAGATCTATAAGCTAGTTCAAATAATTTTACACTAGAGTTGAACTAGCTGTATAAGCTAGTTCAAATAATTTTACACTAGAGTTGATCTAGCTCTATAGCCTAGT
>NW_025228158.1:143166-148166 GCF_018294505.1 Triticum aestivum | reverse complement strand
AGCT
The DNA here is from genome assembly GCF_018294505.1 of Triticum aestivum. Taxonomy (NCBI): domain Eukaryota; kingdom Viridiplantae; phylum Streptophyta; class Magnoliopsida; order Poales; family Poaceae; genus Triticum; species Triticum aestivum. The sequence goes on along the minus strand of NW_025228158.1, from coordinate 148,162 downwards.
ATAAGTCCATGAAATTGAAAAGCATTTGAAATGAAGTCGGAAAAGGTTCCAAGTTGGCATGGTATCATCATTTCACCCACATAGCATGTGCAAGAAAGTACAAAGGCTTACGGAAAAAACTGGATGCACTTCATGTACAAAACAGTTAATCTCCTTTGAAGTATGAGGGTTTCATATGGAAACTCGTCTGTTACAAAGGGATTTCATTTTTCGAACTTATTTGAACTCCATAGTATTTCTGTGTTCAAAATGCACCATTCAAAGCCAGATCATCAATTTACAACCCTTTCCGACTTCATTTGTTATTTTTCACGCATTTACCGATTATTTTGAGCTATAAGACCATGAAATTGAAAAGCATTTGAAATGAACTCTGAAAATGTTCCAAGTTGGCATGGTATCATCATTTCACACACATAGCATGTGCAAGAAAGTACAGAGGCTTACGACAAAAACTGGATGCACTTCGTGTACAAAATAGACAATCTCCTTCGAAGTATCAGGGTTTCATACAAAAACTCGTGTGTTACCAAGGGATTTCATTTTTTTAACTCATTTGAACTCCATAGTTTTTCTATGTTCAAAATACACCATTCAAAGCCACATCATCAATTTACAACCCTTTCCGACTTCACTTGTTATTTTTCATGCATTTACTGATTATTTTGAGCTATAAGACCATGAAATTGAAAAGCATTTGAAATGAAGTCTGAAAACGTTCCAAGTTGGCATGGTATCATCATTTCACCCACATAGCATGTGCAAGAAAGTACAAAGGCTTACGGCAAAAACTAGATGCACTTCGTGTACAAAACAGTCAATCTCCTTCGAAGTATGAGGGTTTCATACGGAAACTCGTCTGTTACAAAGGGATTTCATTTTTTTGAACTTATTTGAACTCCATAAATTTTCTGTGTTCAAAATGCACCATTCAAAGCCACATCATCAATTTACAACCCTTTCTGACTTCATTTGTTATTTTTCATGCATTTATTGATTATTTTGAGCTATAAGACCATGAAATTGAAAATCATTTGAAATGAACTCTGAAAAGGTTCCAAGTTGGCATGGTATCATCATTTCACCCACATAGCATGTGCAAGAAAGTACAGAGGCTTACGTCAAAAACTGGATGCACTTCGTGTACAAAATAGACAATCTCCTTCGAAGTATCAGGGTTTCATACAAGAACTCGTGTGTTACCAAGGGATTTCATTTTTTTGAACTTATTTGAACTCCATAGTTTTTCTATGTTCAAAATGCACCATTCAAAGCCACATCATCAATTTACAACCCTTTCCGACTTCACTTGTTATTTTTCATGCATTTACTGATTATTTTAAGCTATAAGTCCATGAAATTGAAAAGCATTTGAAATGAAGTCGGAAAAGGTTCCAAGTTGGCATGGTATCATCATTTCACCCACATAGCATGTGCAAGAAAGTACAAAGGCTTACGGAAAAAACTGGATGCACTTCATGTACAAAACAGTTAATCTCCTTTGAAGTATGAGGGTTTCATATGGAAACTCGTCTGTTACAAAGGGATTTCATTTTTCGAACTTATTTGAACTCCATAGTATTTCTGTGTTCAAAATGCACCATTCAAAGCCAGATCATCAATTTACAACCCTTTCCGACTTCATTTGTTATTTTTCACGCATTTACCGATTATTTTGAGCTATAAGACCATGAAATTGAAAAGCATTTGAAATGAACTCTGAAAATGTTCCAAGTTGGCATGGTATCATCATTTCACACACATAGCATGTGCAAGAAAGTACAGAGGCTTACGACAAAAACTGGATGCACTTCGTGTACAAAATAGACAATCTCCTTCGAAGTATCAGGGTTTCATACAAAAACTCGTGTGTTACCAAGGGATTTCATTTTTTTAACTCATTTGAACTCCATAGTTTTTCTATGTTCAAAATGCACCATTCAAAGCCACATCATCAATTTACAACCCTTTCCGACTTCACTTGTTATTTTTCATGCATTTACTGATTATTTTGAGCTATAAGACCATGAAATTGAAAAGCATTTGAAATGAAGTCTGAAAATGTTCCAAGTTGGCATGGTATCATCATTTCACCCACATAGCATGTGCAAGAAAGTACAAAGGCTTACGGCAAAAACTAGATGCACTTCGTGTACAAAACAGTCAATCTCCTTCGAAGTATGAGGGTTTCATACGGAAACTCGTCTGTTACAAAGGGATTTCATTTTTTTGAACTTATTTGAACTCCATAAATTTTCTGTGTTCAAAATGCACCATTCAAAGCCACATCATCAATTTACAACCCTTTCTGACTTCATTTGTTATTTTTCATGCATTTATTGATTATTTTGAGCTATAAGACCATGAAATTGAAAATCATTTGAAATGAACTCTGAAAAGGTTCCAAGTTGGCATGGTATCATCATTTCACCCACATAGCATGTGCAAGAAAGTACAGAGGCTTACGTCAAAAACTGGATGCACTTCGTGTACAAAATAGACAATCTCCTTCGAAGTATCAGGGTTTCATACAAAAACTCGTGTGTTACCAAGGGATTTCATTTTTTTGAACTTATTTGAACTCCATAGTTTTTCTATGTTCAAAATGCACCATTCAAAGCCACATCATCAATTTACAACCCTTTCCGACTTCACTTGTTATTTTTCATGCATTTACTGATTATTTTGAGCTATATGACCATGAAATTGAAAAGCATTTGAAATGAAGTCTGAAAACGTTCCAAGTTGGCATGGTATCATCATTTCACCCACATAGCATGTGCAAGAAAGTACAAAGGCTTACGGCAAAAACTAGATGCACTTCGTGTACAAAACAGTCAATCTCCTTCAAAGTATGAGGGTTTCATACGGAAACTCGTCTGTTACAAAGGGATTTCATTTTTTTGAACTTATTTGAACTCCATAAATTTTCTGTGTTCAAAATGCACCATTCAAAGCCACATCATCAATTTACAACCCTTTCTGACTTCATTTGTTATTTTTCATGCATTTATTGATTATTTTGAGCTATAAGACCATGAAATTGAAAATCATTTGAAATGAACTCTGAAAAGGTTCCAAGTTGGCATGGTATCATCATTTCACCCACATAGCATGTGCAAAAAAGTACAGAGGCTTACGTCAAAAACTGGATGCACTTCGTGTACAAAATAGACAATCTCCTTCAAAGTATCACGGTTTCATATGGAAACTCGTGTGTTACAAAGGGATTTCATTTTTTTGAACTTATTTGAACTCCATAGTTTTTATGTTTTCGAAACGCACCATTCAAAGCCACATCATTAATTTACAACAGTTTCCGACATCATTTGTTATTTTTCATGCATTTACTGATTATTTTGAGCTACAAGACCATGAAATTGAAAAGCGTTTGAAATGGACTCTGAAAATGTTCCAAGTTGGCACGGTATCATCATTTCATACACATAGCATGTGCAAGAAAGTACAGAGGCTTATGACAAAAGATGGATGCACTTCGTGTACAAAATAGACAATCTCCTTCGAAGTATGAGGGTTTCGTACAAAAACTCGTGTGTTACCAAGGGATTTCATTTTTTTGAACTTATTTGAACTCCATAGTTTTTCTATGTTCAAAATGCACCATTCAAAGCAACATCATCAATTTACAACCCTTTCCGACATCATTTGTTATTTTTCATGCATTTACTGATTATTTTGAGCTATAAGACCATGAAATTGAAAAGCATTTGAAATGAACTCTGAAAATGTTCCAAGTTGGCACGGTATCATCATTTCATACACATAGCATGTGCAAGAAAGTACAGAGGCTTACGACAAAAACTGGATGCACTTCGTGTACAAAATAGACAATCTCCTTCGAAGTATCAGGGTTTCATACAAAAACTCGTGTGTTACCAAGGGATTTCATTTTTTCAACTTATTTGAACCCCATAGTTTTTCTATGTTCAAAATGCACCATTCAAAGCCACATCATCAATTTACAACCCTTTCCGACTTCACTTGTTATTTTTCATGCATTTACTGATTATTTTGAGCTATAAGACCTTGAAATTGAAAAGCATTTGAAATGAAGTCTGAAAACGTTCCAAGTTGGCATGGTATCATCATTTCACCCACATAGCATGTGCAAGAAAGTACAAAGGCTTACGGCAAAAACTAGATGCACTTCGTGTACAAAACAGTCAATCTCCTTCGAAGTATGAGGGTTTCATACGGAAACTCGTCTGTTACAAAGGGATTTCATTTTTTTGAACTTATTTGAACTCCATAAATTTTCTGTGTTCAAAATGCACCATTCAAAGCCACATCATCAATTTACAACCCTTTCTGACTTCATTTGTTATTTTTCATGCATTTATTGATTATTTTGAGCTATAAGACCATGAAATTGAAAATCATTTGAAATGAACTCTGAAAAGGTTCCAAGTTGGCATGGTATCATCATTTCACCCACATAGCATGTGCAAGAAAGTACAGAGGCTTACGTCAAAAACTGGATGCACTTCGTGTACAAAATAGACAATCTCCTTCGAAGTATCACGGTTTCATATGGAAACTCGTGTGTTACAAAGGGATTTCATTTTTTTGAACTTATTTGAACTCCATAGTTTTTATGTTTTGAAAACGCACCATTCAAAGCCACATCATTAATTTACAACAGTTTCCGACATCATTTGTTATTTTTCATGCATTTACTGATTATTTTGAGCTATAAGACCATGAAATTGAAAAGCATTTGAAATGAACTCTGAAAATGTTCCAAGTTGGCACGGTATCATCATTTCATACACATAGCATGTGCAAGAAAGTACAGAGGCTTATGACAAAATATGGATGCACTTCGTGTACAAAATAGACAATCTCCTTCGAAGTATGAGGGTTTCATACAAAAACTCGTGTGTTACCAAGGGATTTCATTTTTTTGAACTTATTTGAACTCAATAGTTTTTCTATGTTCAAAATGCACCATTCAAAGCCACATCATCAATTTACA
>NW_025228158.1:142885-143156 GCF_018294505.1 Triticum aestivum | reverse complement strand
TTTGAAATGAACTCTGAAAATGTTCCAAGTTGGCACGGTATCATCATTTCATACACATAGCATGTGCAAGAAAGTACAGAGGCTTATGACAAAAGATGGATGCACTTCGTGTACAAAATAGACAATCTCCTTCGAAGTATGAGGGTTTCATACAAAAACTCGTGTGTTACCAAGGGATTTCATTTTTTTGAACTTATTTGAACTCCATAGTTTTTCTATGTTCAAAATGCACCATTCAAAGCCACATCATCAATTTACAACCCTTTCCGAC
>NW_025228158.1:141649-142875 GCF_018294505.1 Triticum aestivum | reverse complement strand
TGAAAATGTTCCAAGTTGGCACGGTATCATCATTTCATACACATAGCATGTGCAAGAAAGTACAGAGGCTTATGACAAAATATGGATGCACTTCGTGTACAAAATAGACAATCTCCTTCGAAGTATGAGGGTTTCATACAAAAACTCGTGTGTTACCAAGGGATTTCATTTTTTTGAACTTATTTGAACTCAATAGTTTTTCTATGTTCAAAATGCACCATTCAAAGCCACATCATCAATTTACACCCTTTCTGACTTCATTTGTTATTTTTCATGCATTTATTGATTATTTTGAGCTATAAGACCATGAAATTGAAAATCATTTGAAATGAACTCTGAAAATGTTCCAAGTTGGCATGGTATCATCATTTGACCCACATAGCATGTGAAAGAAAGTACAGAGGCTTACGTCAAAAACTGGATGCACTTCATGTACAAAATAGACAATCTCCTTCGAAGTATCAGGGTTTCATACAAAAACTCGTGTGTTACCAAGGGATTTCATTTTTTTGAACTTATTTGAACTCCATAGTTTTTCTATGTTCAAAATGCACCATTCAAAGCCAAATCATCAATTTACAACCCTTTCCGACATCATTTGTTATTTTTCATGCATTTACTGATTATTTTGAGCTATAAGACCATGAAATTGAAAAGCATTTGAAATGAACTCTGAAAATGTTCCAAGTTGGCACGGTATCATCATTTCATACACATAGCATGTGCAAGAAAGTACAGAGGCTTACGACAAAAACTGGATGCACTTCGTGTACAAAATAGACAATCTCCTTCGAAGTATCAGGGTTTCATACAAAAACTCGTGTGTTACCAAGGGATTTCATTTTTTCAACTTATTTGAACTCCATAGTTTTTCTATGTTCAAAATGCACCATTCAAAGCCACATCATCAATTTACAACCCTTTCCGACTTCACTTGTTATTTTTCATGCATTTACTGATTATTTTAAGCTATAAGACCATGAAATTGAAAAGCATTTGAAATGAAGTCTGAAAACGTTCCAAGTTGGCATGGTATCATCATTTCACCCACATAGCATGTGCAATAAAGTACAAAGGCTTACGGCAAAAACTAGATGCACTTCGTGTACAAAACAGTCAATCTCCTTCAAAGTATGAGGGTTTCATACGGAAACTCGTCTGTTACAAAGGGATTTCATTTTTTTGAACTTATTTGAACTCCATAAATTTTCTGTGTTCAAAATGCA
>NW_025228158.1:130581-138807 GCF_018294505.1 Triticum aestivum | reverse complement strand
GTTCCAAGTTGGAATGGTATCATCATTTCACCCACATAGCATGTGCAAGAATGTACAAAGGCTTACGGCAAAAACTAGATGCACTTCGTGTACAAAACAGTCAATCTCCTTCAAAGTATGAGGGTTTCATACGGAAACTCGTCTGTTACAAAGGGATTTCATTTTTTTGTACTTATTTGAACTCCATAAATTTTCTGTGTTCAAAATGCACCATTCAAAGCCACATCATCAATTTACAACCCTTTCTGACTTCATTTGTTATTTTTCATGCATTTATTGATTATTTTGAGCTATAAGACCATGAAATTGAAAATCATTTGAAATGAACTCTGAAAAGGTTCCAAGTTGGCATGGTATCATCATTTCACCCACATAGCATGTGCAAAAAAGTACAGAGGCTTACGTCAAAAACTGGATGCACTTCGTGTACAAAATAGACAATCTCCTTCGAAGTATCACTGTTTCATATGGAAACTCGTGTGTTACAAACGGATTTCATTTTTTTGAACTTATTTGAACTCCATAGTTTTTATGTTTTCGAAACGCACCATTCAAAGCCACATCATTAATTTACAACAGTTTCTGACATCATTTGTTATTTTTCATGCATTTACTGATTATTTTGAGCTATAAGACCATGAAATTGAAAATCATTTGAAATGAACTCTGAAAATGTTCCAAGTTGGCACGGTATCATCATTTCATACACATAGCATGTGCAAGAAAGTACAGAGGCTTATGACAAAAGATGGATGCACTTCGTGTACAAAATAGACAATCTCCTTCGAAGTATGAGGGTTTCATACAAAAACTCGTGTGTTACCAAGGGATTTCATTTTTTTGAACTTATTTGAACTCCATAGTTTTTCTATGTTCAAAATGCACCATTCAAAGCCACATCATCAATTTACAACCCTTTCCGACTTCACTTGTTATTTTTCATGCATTTACTGATTATTTTGAGCTATAAGACCATGAAATTGAAAAGCATTTGAAATGAAGTCTGAAAAGGTTCCAAGTTGGCATGGTATCATCATTTCACCCACATAGCATGTGCAAGAAAGTACAAAGGCATACGACAAAAACTAGATGCACTTCGTGTACAAAACAGTCAATCTCCTTCGAAGTCTGAGGGTTTCATACGGAAACTCGTCTGTTACAAAGGGATTTCATTTTTTTGAACTTATTTGAACTCCATAGTTTGTCTATGTTCAAAATGCACCATTCAAAGCCACATCAGCAATTTACAACCCTTTCCGACTTCATTTGTTATTTTTCATGTATTTACTAATTATTTTGAGCTATAAGACCATGAAATTGAAAAGCATTTGAAATGAACTCTGAAAATGTTTCAAGTTGGCACGGTATCATCATTTCATACACATAGCATGTGCAAGAAAGTACAGAGGCTTACGACAAAAACTGGATGCACTTCGTGTACAAAATAGACAATCTCCTTCGAAGTATCAGGGTTTCATACAAAAACTCGTGTGTTACCAAGGGATTTCATTTTTTTGAACTTATTTGAACTCCATAGTTTTTCTATGTTCAAAATGCACCATTCGAAGCCACATCATCAATTTACAACCCTTTCCGACTTCACCTGTTATTTTTCATGCATTTACTGATTATTTTGAGCTATAAGACCATGAAATTGAAAAGCATTTGAAATGAAGTCTGAAAAGGTTCCAAGTTGGCATGGTATCATCATTTCACCCACATAGCATGTCCAAGAAAGTACAAAGGCTTACGGCAAAAACTAGATGCACTTCGTGTACAAAACAGTCAATCTCCTTCGAAGTATGAGGGTTTCATATGGAAACTCGTCTGTTACAAAGGGATTTCATTTTTTTGAACTTATTTGAACTCCATAAATTTTCTGTGTTCAAAATGCACCATTCAAAGCCACATCATCAATTTACAACCCTTTCTGACTTCATTTGTTATTTTTCATGCATTTATTGATTATTTTGAGCTATAAGACCATGAAATTGAAAATCATTTGAAATGAACTCTGAAAAGGTTCCAAGTTGGCACGGTATCATCATTTCACCCACATAGCATGTGCAAGAAAGTACAGAGGCTTACGTCAAAAACTGGATGCACTTCGTACACAAAATAGACAATCTCCTTCGAAGTATCAGGGTTTCATACAAAAACTCGTGTGTTACCAAGGGATTTCATTTTTTTGAACTTATTTGAACTCCATAGTTTTTCTATGTTCAAAATGCACCATTCAAAGCCACATCATCAATTTACAACCCTTTCCGACTTCACTTGTTATTTTTCATGCATTTACTGATTATTTTGAGCTATATGACCATGAAATTGAAAAGCATTTGAAATGAAGTCTGAAAACGTTCCAAGTTGGCATGGTATCATCATTTCACCCACATAGCATGTGCAAGAAAGTACAAAGGCTTACGGCAAAAACTAGATGCACTTCGTGTACAAAACAGTCAATCTCCTTCAAAGTATGAGGGTTTCATACGGAAACTCGTCTGTTACAAAGGGATTTCATTTTTTTGAACTTATTTGAACTCCATAAATTTTCTGTGTTCAAAATGCACCATTCAAAGCCACATCATCAATTTACAACCCTTTCTGACTTCATTTGTTATTTTTCATGCATTTATTGATTATTTTGAGCTATAAGACCATGAAATTGAAAATCATTTGAAATGAACTCTGAAAAGGTTCCAAGTTGGCATGGTATCATCATTTCACCCACATAGCATGTGCAAAAAAGTACAGAGGCTTACGTCAAAAACTGGATGCACTTCGTGTACAAAATAGACAATCTCCTTCAAAGTATCACGGTTTCATATGGAAACTCGTGTGTTACAAAGGGATTTCATTTTTTTGAACTTATTTGAACTCCATAGTTTTTATGTTTTCGAAACGCACCATTCAAAGCCACATCATTAATTTACAACAGTTTCCGACATCATTTGTTATTTTTCATGCATTTACTGATTATTTTGAGCTACAAGACCATGAAATTGAAAAGCGTTTGAAATGAACTCTGAAAATGTTCCAAGTTGGCACGGTATCATCATTTCATACACATAGCATGTGCAAGAAAGTACAGAGGCTTATGACAAAAGATGGATGCACTTCGTGTACAAAATAGACAATCTCCTTCGAAGTATGAGGGTTTCATACAAAAACTCGTGTGTTACCAAGGGATTTCATTTTTTTGAACTTATTTGAACTCCATAGTTTTTCTATGTTCAAAATGCACCATTCAAAGCCACATCATCAATTTACAACCCTTTCCGACATCATTTGTTATTTTTCATGCATTTACTGATTATTTTGAGCTATAAGACCATGAAATTGAAAATCATTTGAAATGAACTCTGAAAATGTTCCAAGTTGGCACGGTATCATCATTTCATACACATAGCATGTGCAAGAAAGTACAGAGGCTTACGACAAAAACTGGATGCACTTCGTGTACAAAATAGACAATCTCCTTCGAAGTATCAGGGTTTCATACAAAAACTCGTGTGTTACCAAGGGATTTCATTTTTTCAACTTATTTGAACTCCATAGTTTTTCTATGTTCAAAATGCACCATTCAAAGCCACATCATCAATTTACAACCCTTTCCGACTTCACTTGTTATTTTTCATGCATTTACTGATTATTTTGAGCTATAAGACCTTGAAATTGAAAAGCATTTGAAATGAAGTCTGAAAACGTTCCAAGTTGGAATGGTATCATCATTTCACCCACATAGCATGTGCAAGAATGTACAAAGGCTTACGGCAAAAACTAGATGCACTTCGTGTACAAAACAGTCAATCTCCTTCAAAGTATGAGGGTTTCATACGGAAACTCGTCTGTTACAAAGGGATTTCATTTTTTTGTACTTATTTGAACTCCATAAATTTTCTGTGTTCAAAATGCACCATTCAAAGCCACATCATCAATTTACAACCCTTTCTGACTTCATTTGTTATTTTTCATGCATTTATTGATTATTTTGAGCTATAAGACCATGAAATTGAAAATCATTTGAAATGAACTCTGAAAAGGTTCCAAGTTGGCATGGTATCATCATTTCACCCACATAGCATGTGCAAAAAAGTACAGAGGCTTACGTCAAAAACTGGATGCACTTCGTGTACAAAATAGACAATCTCCTTCGAAGTATCACGGTTTCATATGGAAACTCGTGTGTTACAAACGGATTTCATTTTTTTGAACTTATTTGAACTCCATAGTTTTTATGTTTTCGAAACGCACCATTCAAAGCCACATCATTAATTTACAACAGTTTCTGACATCGTTTGTTATTTTTCATGCATTTACTGATTATTTTGAGCTATAAGACCATGAAATTGAAAAGCATTTGAAATGAACTCTGAAAATGTTCCAAGTTGGCACGGTATCATCATTTCATACACATAGCATGTGCAAGAAAGTACAGAGGCTTATGACAAAAGATGGATGCACTTCGTGTACAAAATAGACAATCTCCTTCGAAGTATGAGGGTTTCATACAAAAACTCGTGTGTTACCAAGGGATTTCATTTTTTTGAACTTATTTGAACTCCATAGTTTTTCTATGTTCAAAATGCACCATTCAAAGCCACATCATCAATTTACAACCCTTTCCGACTTCACTTGTTATTTTTCATGCATTTACTGATTATTTTGAGCTATAAGACCATGAAATTGAAAAGCATTTGAAATGAAGTCTGAAAAGGTTCCAAGTTGGCATGGTATCATCATTTCACCCACATAGCATGTGCAAGAAAGTACAAAGGCATACGACAAAAACTAGATGCACTTCGTGTACAAAACAGTCAAACTCCTTCGAAGTCTGAAGGTTTCATACGGAAACTCGTCTGTTACAAAGGGATTTCATTTTTTTGAACTTATTTGAACTCCATAGTTTGTCTATGTTCAAAATGCACCATTCAAAGCCACATCATCAATTTACAACCCTTTCCGACTTCATTTGTTATTTTTCATGTATTTACTGATTATTTTGAGCTATAAGACCATGAAATTGAAAAGCATTTGAAATGAACTCTGAAAATGTTTCAAGTTGGCACGGTATCATCATTTCATACACATAGCATGTGCAAGAAAGTACAGAGGCTTACGACAAAAACTGGATGCACTTCGTGTACAAAATAGACAATCTCCTTCGAAGTATCAGGGTTTCATACAAAAACTCGTGTGTTACCAAGGGATTTCATTTTTTTCAACTTATTTGAACTCCATAGTTTTTCTATGTTCAAAATGCACCATTCGAAGCCACATCATCAATTTACAACCCTTTCCGACTTCACTTGTTATTTTTCATGCATTTACTGATTATTTTGAGCTATAAGACCATGAAATTGAAAAGCATTTGAAATGAAGTCTGAAAAGGTTCCAAGTTGGCATGGTATCATCATTTCACCCACATAGCAGGTCCAAGAAAGTACAAAGGCTTACGGCAAAAACTAGATGCACTTCGTGTACAAAACAGTCAATCTCCTTCGAAGTATGAGGGTTTCATATGGAAACTCGTCTGTTACAAAGGGATTTCATTTTTTTGAACTTATTTGAACTCCATAAATTTTCTGTGTTCAAAATGCACCATTCAAAGCCACATCATCAATTTACAACCCTTTCTGACTTCATTTGTTATTTTTCATGCATTTATTGATTATTTTGAGCTATAAGACCATGAAATTGAAAATCATTTGAAATGAACTCTGAAAAGGTTCCAAGTTGGCACGGTATCATCATTTCACCCACATAGCATGTGCAAGAAAGTACAGAGGCTTACGTCAAAAACTGGATGCACTTCGTACACAAAATAGACAATCTCCTTCGAAGTATCAGGGTTTCATACAAAAACTCGTGTGTTACCAAGGGATTTCATTTTTTTGAACTTATTTGAACTCCATAGTTTTTCTATGTTCAAAATGCACCATTCAAAGCCACATCATCAATTTACAACCCTTTCCGACTTCACTTGTTATTTTTCATGCATTTACTAATTATTTTGAGCTATAAGACCATGAAATTGAAAAGCATTTGAAATGAAGTCTAAAAAGGTTCCAAGTTGGCATGGTATCATCATTTCACCCACATAGCATGTGCAAGAAAGTACAAAGGCTTACGGCAAAAACTGGATGCACTTCATGTACAAAACAGTCAATCTCCTTCGAAGTATGAGGGTTTCATACGGAAACTCGTCTGTTACAAAGGGATTTCATTTTTTTGAACTTATTTGAACTCCATAAATTTTCTGTGTTCAAAATGCACCATTCAAAGCCACATCATCAATTTACAACCCTTTCTGACTTCATTTGTTATTTTTCATGCATTTATTGATTATTTTGAGCTATAAGACCATGAAATTGAGAAGCATTTGAAATGAACTCTGAAAATGTTCCAAGTTGGCATGGTATCATCATTTCACACACATAGCATGTGCAAGAAAGTACAGAGGCTTACGACAAAAACTGGATGCACTTCGTGTACAAAATAGACAATCTCCTTCGAAGTATCAGGGTTTCATACAAAAACTCGTGTGTTACCAAGGGATTTCATTTTTTTGAACTTATTTGAACTCCATAGTTTTTCTATGTTCAAAATGCACCATTCAAAGCCACATCATCAATTTACAACCCTTTCCGACTTCACTTGTTATTTTTCATGCATTTACTGATTATTTTGAGCTATAAGACCATGAAATTGAAAAGCATTTGAAATGAAGTCTGAAAAGGTTCCAAGTTGGCATGGTATCATCATTTCACCCACATAGCATGTCCAAGAAAGTACAAAGGCTTACGGCAAAAACTAGATGCACTTCGTGTACAAAACAGTCAATCTCCTTCGAAGTATGAGGGTTTCATACGGAAACTCGTCTGTTACAAAGGGATTTCATTTTTTTGAACTTATTTGAACTCCATAAATTTTCTGTGTTCAAAATGCACCATTCAAAGCCACATCAGCAATTTACAACCCTTTCTGACTTCATTTGTTATTTTTCATGCATTTATTGATTATTTTGAGCTATAAGACCATGAAATTGAAAATCATTTGAAATGAACTCTGAAAAGGTTCCAAGTTGGCACGGTATCATCATTTCACCCACATAGCATGTGCAAGAAAGTACAGAGGCTTACGTCAAAAACTGGATGCACTTCGTGCACAAAATAGACAATCTCCTTCGAAGTATCAGGGTTTCATACAAAAACTCGTGTGTTACCAAGGGATTTCATTTTTTTGAACTTATTTGAACTCCATAGTTTTTCTATGTTCAAAATGCACCATTCAAAGCCACATCATCAATTTACAACCCTTTCCGACTTCACTTGTTATTTTTCATGCATTTACTAATTATTTTGAGCTATAAGACCATGAAATTGAAAAGCATTTGAAATGAAGTCTGAAAAGGTTCCAAGTTGGCATGGTATCATCATTTCACCCACGTAGCATGTGCAAGAAAGTACAAAGGCTTACGGCAAAAACTGGATGCACTTCATGTACAAAACAGTCAATCTCCTTCGAAGTATGAGGGTTTCATACGGAAACTCGTCTGTTACAAAGGGATTTAATTTTTTTGAACTTATTTGAACTCCATAAATTTTCTGTGTTCAAAATGCACCATTCAAAGCCACATCATCAATTTACAACCCTTTCTGACTTCATTTGTTATTTTTCATGCATTTATTGATTATTTTGAGCTATAAGACCATGAAATTGAGAAGCATTTGAAATGAACTCTGAAAATGTTCCAAGTTGGCATGGTATCATCATTTCACACACATAGCATGTGCAAGAAAGTACAGAGGCTTACGACAAAAACTGGATGCACTTCGTGTACAAAATAGACAATCTCCTTCGAAGTATCAGGGTTTCATACAAAAACTCGTGTGTTACCAAGGGATTTCATTTTTTTGAACTTATTTGAACTCCATAGTTTTTCTATGTTCAAAATGCACCATTCAAAGCCACATCATCAATTTACAACCCTTTCCGACTTCACTTGTTATTTTTCATGCATTTACTGATTATTTTGAGCTATAAGACCATGAAATTGAAAAGCATTTGAAATGAAGTCTGAAAAGGTTCCAAGTTGGCATGGTATCATCATTTCACCCACATAGCATGTGCAAGAAAGTACAAAGACATACGACAAAAACTAGATGCACTTCGTGTACAAAACAGTCAATCTCCTTCGAAGTCTGAGGGTTTCATACGGAAACT
>NW_025228158.1:129216-130208 GCF_018294505.1 Triticum aestivum | reverse complement strand
CACCATTCAAAGCCACATCATCAATTTACAACCCTTTCCGACTTCACTTGTTATTTTTCATGCATTTACTGATTATTTTGAGCTATAAGACCATGAAATTGAAAAGCATTTGAAATGAAGTCTGAAAAGGTTCCAAGTTGGCATGGTATCATCATTTCACCCACATAGCATGTCCAAGAAAGTACAAAGGCGTACGGCAAAAACTAGATGCACTTCGTGTACAAAACAGTCAATCTCCTTCGAAGTATGAGGGTTTCATACGGAAACTCGTCTGTTACAAAGGGATTTCATTTTTTTGAACTTATTTGAACTCCATAAATTTTCTGTGTTCAAAATGCACCATTCAAAGCCACATCATCAATTTACAACCCTTTCTGACTTCATTTGTTATTTTTCATGCATTTATTGATTATTTTGAGCTATAAGACCATGAAATTGAGAAGCATTTGAAATGAACTCTGAAAATGTTCCAAGTTGGCATGGTATCATCATTTCACACACATAGCATGTGCTAGAAAGTACAGAGGCTTACGACAAAAACTGGATGCACTTCGTGTACAAAATAGACAATCTCCTTCGAAGTATCAGGGTTTCATACAAAAACTCGTGTGTTACCAAGGGATTTCATTTTTTTGAACTTATTTGAACTCCATAGTTTTTCTATGTTCAAAATGCACCATTCAAAGCCACATCATCAATTTACAACCCTTTCCGACTTCACTTGTTATTTTTCATGCATTTACTAATTATTTTGAGCTATAAGACCATGAAATTGAAAAGCATTTGAAATGAAGTCTGAAAAGGTTCCAAGTTGGCATGGTATCATCATTTCACCCACATAGCATGTGCAAGAAAGTACAAAGACATACGACAAAAACTAGATGCATTTCGTGTACAAAATAGTCAATCGCCTTCGAAGTCTAAGGGTTTCATACGGAAACTCGTCTGTTACAAAGGGATTTCATTTTTTTGAACTTATTTGAACTCCATAG
>NW_025228158.1:127629-128149 GCF_018294505.1 Triticum aestivum | reverse complement strand
TTCACCCACATAGCATGTGCAAGAAAGTACAAAGACATACGACAAAAACTAGATGCATTTCGTGTACAAAATAGTCAATCGCCTTCGAAGTCTGAGGGTTTCATACGGAAACTCGTCTGTTACAAAGGGATTTCATTTTTTTGAACTTATTTGAACTCCATAGTTTGTCTATGTTCAAAATGCACCATTCAAAGCCACATCATCAATTTACAACCCTTTCCGACTTCATGTGTTATTTTTCATGTATTTACTGATTATTTTGAGCTATAAGACCATGAAATTGAAAAGCATTTGAAATGAACTCTGAAAATGTTCCAAGTTGGCACGGTATCATCATTTCATACACATAGCATGTGCAAGAAATTACAGAGGCTTACGACAAAAACTGGATGCACTTCGTGTACAAAATAGACAATCTCCTTCGAAGTATCAGGGTTTCATACAAAAACTCGTGTGTTACCAAGGGATTTCATTTTTTTGAACTTATTTGAACTCCATAGTTTTTCTATGTTCAAAATGC
>NW_025228158.1:126487-127619 GCF_018294505.1 Triticum aestivum | reverse complement strand
TCAATTTACAACCCTTTCTGACTTCATTTGTTATTTTTCATGCATTTATTGATTATTTTGAGCTATAAGACCATGAAATTGAGAAGCATTTGAAATGAACTCTGAAAATGTTCCAAGTTGGCATGGTATCCTCATTTCACACAGATAGCATGTGCAAGAAAGTACAGAGGCTTACGACAAAAACTGGATGCACTTCGTGTACAAAATAGACAATCTCCTTCGAAGTATCAGGGTTTCATACAAAAACTCGTGTGTTACCAAGGGATTTCATTTTTTTGAACTTATTTGAACTCCATAGTTTTTCTATGTTCAAAATGCACCATTCAAAGCCACATCATCAATTTACAACCCTTTCCGACTTCACTTGTTATTTTTCATGCATTTACTGATTATTTTGAGCTATAAGACCATGAAATTGAAAAGCATTTGAAATGAAGTCTGAAAAGGTTCCAAGTTGGCATGGTATCATCATTTCACCCACATAGCATGTGCAAGAAAGTACAAAGACATACGAAAAAAACTAGATGCACTTCGTGTACAAAATAGTCAATCGCCTTCGAAGTCTGAGGGTTTCATACGGAAACTCGTCTGTTACAAAGGGATTTCATTTTTTTGAACTTATTTGAACTCCATAGTTTGTCTATGTTCAAAATGCACCATTCAAAGCCACATCATCAATTTACAACCCTTTCCGACTTCATTTGTTATTTTTCATGTATTTACTGATTATTTTGAGCTATAAGACCATGAAATTGAAAAGCATTTGAAATGAACTCTGAAAATGTTCCAAGTTGGCACGGTATCATCATTTCATACACATAGCATGTGCAAGAAAGTACAGAGGCTTACGACAAAAACTGGATGCACTTCGTGTACAAAATAGACAATCTCCTTCGAAGTATCAGGGTTTCATACAAAAACTCGTGTGTTACCAAGGGATTTCATTTTTTTGAACTTATTTGAACTCCATAGTTTTTCTATGTTCAAAATGCACCATTCAAAGCCACATCATCAATTTACAACCCTTTCCGACTTCACTTGTTATTTTTCATGCATTTACTGATTATTTTGAGCTATAAGACCATGAAATTGAAAAGCATTTGAAATGAAGTCTGAAAAGGTTCCAAGTTGG
>NW_025228158.1:119517-121423 GCF_018294505.1 Triticum aestivum | reverse complement strand
AATCAAGTCTGAAAAGGTTCCAAGTTGGCATGGTATCATCATTTCACCCACATAGCATGTGCAAGAAAGTACAAAGACATACGACAAAAACTAGATGCACTTCGTGTACAAAATAGTGAATCGCCTTCGAAGTCTGAGGGTTTCATACGGAAACTCGTCTGTTACAAAGGGATTTCATTTTTTTGAACTTATTTGAACTCCATAGTTTGTCTATGTTCAAAATGCACCATTCAAAGCCACATCATCAATTTACAACCCTATCCGACTTCATTTGTTATTTTTCATGTATTTACTGATTGTTTTGAGCTATAAGACCATGAAATTGAAAAGCATTTGAAATGAACTCTGAAAATGTTCCAAGTTGGCACGGTATCATCATTTCATACACATAGCATGTGCAAGAAAGTACAGAGGCTTACGACAAAAACTGGATGCACTTCGTGTACAAAATAGACAATCTCCTTCGAAGTATCAGGGTTTCATACAAAAACTCGTGTGTTACCAAGGGATTTCATTTTTTTGAACTTATTTGAACTCCATAGTTTTTCTATGTTCAAAATGCACCATTCAAAGCCACATCATCAATTTACAACCCTTTCCGACTTCACTTGTTATTTTTCATGCATTTACTGATTATTTTGAGCTATAAGACCATGAAATTGAAAAGCATTTGAAATGAAGTCTGAAAAGGTTCCAAGTTGGCATGGTATCATCATTTCACCCACATAGCATGTGCAAGAAAGTACAAAGACATACGACAAAAACTAGATGCACTTCGTGTACAAAATAGTCAATCGCCTTCGAAGTCTGAGGGTTTCATACGGAAACTCGTCTGTTACAAAGGGATTTCATTTTTTTGAACTTATTTGAACTCCATAAATTTTCTCTGTTCAAAATGCACCATTCAAAGCCACATCATCAATTTACAACCCTTTCTGACTTCATTTGTTATTTTTCATGCATTTATTGATTATTTTGAGCTATAAGACCATGAAATTGAAAATCATTTGAAATGAACTCTGAAAAGGTTCCAAGTTGGCACGGTATCATCATTTCACCCACATAGCATGTGCAAGAAGGTACAGAGGCATACGTCAAAAACTGGATGCACTTCGTGCACAAAATAGACAATCTCCTGCGAAGTATCAGGGTTTCATACAAAAACTCGTGTGTTACCAAGGGATTTCATTTTTTTGAACTTATTTGAACTCCATAGTTTTTCTATGTTCAAAATGCACCATTCAAAGCCACATCATCTATTTCCAACCCTTTCCGACTTCACTTGTTATTTTTCATGCATTTACTAATTATTTTGAGCTATAAGACCATGAAATTGAAAAGCATTTGAAATGAAGTCTGAAAAGGTTCCAAGTTGGCATGGTATCATCATTTCACCCACATAGCATGTGCAAGAAAGTACAAAGGCTTACGGCAAAAACTGGATGCACTTCATGTACAAAACAGTCAATCTCCTTCGAAGTATGAGGGTTTCATACGGAAACTCGTCTGTTACAAAGGGATTTAATTTTTTTGAACTTATTTGAACTCCATAAATTTTCTGTGTTCAAAATGCACCATTCAAAGCCACATCATCAATTTACAACCCTTTCTGACTTCATTTGTTATTTTTCATGCATTTATTGATTATTTTGAGCTATAAGACCATGAAATTGAGAAGCATTTGAAATGAACTCTGAAAATGTTCCAAGTTGGCATGGTATCATCATTTCACACACATAGCATGTGCAAGAAAGTACAGAGGCTTACGACAAAAACTGGATGCACTTCGTGTACAAAATAGACAATCTCCTTCGAAGTATCAGGGTTTCATACAAAAACTCGTGTGTTACCAAGGGATTTCATTTTTTTGAACTTATTTGAACTCCATAGTTTTTCTATGTTCAAA
>NW_025228158.1:117873-118561 GCF_018294505.1 Triticum aestivum | reverse complement strand
CCCACATAGCATGTGCAAGAAAGTACAAAGGCTTACGGCAAAAACTGGATGCACTTCATGTACAAAACAGTCAATCTCCTTCGAAGTATGAGGGTTTCATACGGAAACTCGTCTGTTACAAAGGGATTTAATTTTTTTGAACTTATTTGAACTCCATAAATTTTCTGTGTTCAAAATGCACCATTCAAAGCAACATCATCAATTTACAACCCTTTCTGACTTCATTTGTTATTTTTCATGCATTTATTGATTATTTTGAGCTATAAGACCATGAAATTGAGAAGCATTTGAAATGAACTCTGAAAATGTTCCAAGTTGGCATGGTATCATCATTTCACACACATAGCATGTGCAAGAAAGTACAGAGGCTTACCACAAAAACTGGATGCACTTCGTGTACAAAATAGACAATCTCCTTCGAAGTATCAGGGTTTCATACAAAAACTCGTGTGTTACCAAGGGATTTCATTTTTTTGAACTTATTTGAACTCCATAGTTTTTCTATGTTCAAATTGCACCATTCAAAGCCACATCATCAATTTACAACCCTTTCCGACTTCACTTGTTATTTTTCATGCATTTACTGATTATTTTGAGCTATAAGACCATGAAATTGAAAAGCATTTGAAATGAAGTCTGAAAAGGTTCCAAGTTGGCATGGTATCATCATTTCACCCACATAGCATGT
>NW_025228158.1:116734-117863 GCF_018294505.1 Triticum aestivum | reverse complement strand
ATTTTTTTGAACTTATTTGAACTCCATAAATTTTCTGTGTTCAAAATGCACCATTCAAAGCCACATCATCAATTTACAACCCTTTCTGACTTCATTTGTTATTTTTCATGCATTTATTGATTATTTTGAGCTATAAGACCATGAAATTGAGAAGCATTTGAAATGAACTCTGAAAATGTTCCAAGTTGGCATGGTATCATCATTTCACACAGATAGCATGTGCAAGAAAGTACAGAGGCTTACGACAAAAACTGGATGCACTTCGTGTACAAAACAGACAATCTCCTTCGAAGTATCAGGGTTTCATACAAAAACTCGTGAGTTACCAAGGGATTTCATTTTTTTGAACTTATTTGAACTCCATAGTTTTTCTATGTTCAAAATGCACCATTCAAAGCCACATCATCAATTTACAACCCTTTCCGACTTCACTTGTTATTTTTCATGCATTTACTGATTATTTTGAGCTATAAGACCATGAAATTGAAACGCATTTGAAATGAAGTCTGAAAAGGTTCCAAGTTGGCATGGTATCATCATTTCACCCACATAGCATGTCCAAGAAAGTACAAAGGCTTACGGCAAAAACTAGATGCACTTCGTGTACAAAACAGTCAATCTCCTTCGAAGTATGAGGGTTTCATACGGAAACTCGTCTGTTACAAAGGGATTTCATTTTTTTGAACTTATTTGAACTCCATAAATTTTCTGTGTTCAAAATGCACCATTCAAAGCCACATCATCAATTTACAACCCTTTCTGACTTCATTTGTTATTTTTCATGCATTTATTGATTATTTTGAGCTATAAGACCATGAAATTGAAAATCATTTGAAATGAACTCTGAAAAGGTTCCAAGTTGGCACGGTATCATCATTTCACCCACATAGCATGTGCAAGAAAGTACAGAGGCTTACGTCAAAAACTGGATGCACTTCGTGCACAAAATAGACAATCTCCTTCGAAGTATCAGGGTTTCATACAAAAACTCGTGTGTTACCAAGGGATTTCATTTTTTTGAACTTATTTGAACTCCATAGTTTTTCTATGTTCAAAATGCACCATTCAAAGCCACATCATCAATTTACAACCCTTTCCGACTTCACTTGTTATTTTTCATGCATTTACT
>NW_025228158.1:107899-113751 GCF_018294505.1 Triticum aestivum | reverse complement strand
ACAAAAACTGGATGCACTTCGTGTACAAAATAGACAATCTCCTTCGAAGTATCAGGGTTTCATACAAAAACTCGTGTGTTACCAAGGGATTTCATTTTTTTGAACTTATTTGAACTCCATAGTTTTTCTATGTTCAAATTGCACCATTCAAAGCCACATCATCAATTTACAACCCTTTCCGACTTCACTTGTTATTTTTCATGCATTTACTGATTATTTTGAGCTATAAGACCATGAAATTGAAAAGCATTTGAAATGAAGTCTGAAAAGGTTCCAAGTTGGCATGGTATCATCATTTCACCCACATAGCATGTGCAAGAAAGTACAAAGGCTTACGACAAAAACTAGATGCACTTCGTGTACAAAACAGTCAATCTCCTTTGAAGTATGAGGGTTTCATACGGAAACTCGTCTGTTACAAAGGGATTTCATTTTTTGAACTTATTTGAACTCCATAGTATTTCTGTGTTCAAAATGCACCATTCAAAGCCACATCATCAATTTACAACCCTTTCCGACTTCATTTGTTATTTTTCACGCATTTACCGATTATTTTGAGCTATAAGACCATGAAATTGAAAATCCTTTGAAATGAACTCTGAAAATGTTCCAAGTTGGCATGGTATCATCATTTCACCCACATAGCATGTGCAAGAAAGTACAGAGGCTTACGTCAAAAACTGGATGCACTTCGTGCACAAAATAGACAATCTCCTGCGAAGTATCAGGGTTTCATACAAAAACTCGTGTGTTACCAAGGGATTTCATTTTTTTGAACTTATTTGAACTCCATAGTTTTTCTATGTTCAAAATGCACCATTCAAAGCCACATCATCAATTTACAACCCTTTCCGACTTCACTTGTTATTTTTCATGCATTTACTAATTATTTTGAGCTATAAGACCATGAAATTGAAAAGCATTTGAAATGAAGTCTGAAAAGGTTCCAAGTTGGCATGGTATCATCATTTCACCCACATAGCATGTGCAAGAAAGTACAAAGGCTTACGGCAAAAACTAGATGCACTTCGTGTACAAAACAGTCAATCTCCTTCGAAGTATGAGGGTTTCATACGGAAACTCGTCTGTTACAAAGGGATTTCATTTTTTTGAACTTATTTGAACTCCATAATTTTTCTGTGTTCAAAATGCACCATTCAAAGCCACATCATCAATTTACAATCCCTTTTTGACTTCATTTGTTATTTTTCATGCATTTATTGATTATTTTGAGCTATAAGACCATGAAATTGAAAATCATTTGAAATTAACTCTGAAAAGGTTCCAAGTTGGCATGGTATCATCATTTCACCCACATAGCATGTGCAAGAAAGTACAGAGGCTTACGTCAAAAACTGGATGCACTTCGTGCACAAAATAGACAATCTCCTTCGAAGTATCAGGGTTTCATACAAAAACTCATGTGTTACCAAGGGATTTCATTTTTTTGAACTTATTTGAACTCCATAGTTTTTCTATGTTCAAAATGCACCATTCAAAGCCACATCATCAATTTACAACCCTTTCCGACTTCACTTGTTATTTTTCATGCATTTACTGATTATTTTGAGCTATAAGACCATGAAATTGAAAAGCATTTGAAATGAAGTCTGAAAAGGTTCCAAGGTGGCATGGTATCATCATTTGACCCACATAGCATGTGCAAGAAAGTAAAAAGGCTTACGGCAAAAACTGGATGCACTTCATGTACAAAACAGTTAATCTCCTTCGAAGTATGAGTGTTTCATACGGAAACTCGTCTGTTACAAAGGGATTTCATTTTTTGAACTTATTTGAACTCCATAGTATTTCTGTGTTCAAAATGCACCATTCAAAGCCAGATCATTAATTTACAACCCTTTCCGACTTCATTTGTTATTTTTCACGCATTTACCGATTATTTTGAGCTATAAGACCATGAAATTGAAAAGCATTTGAAATGAACTCTGAAAATGTTCCAAGTTGGCACGGTATCATCATTTCACACACATAGCATGTGAAAGAAAGTACAGAGGCTTACGACAAAAACTGGATGCACTTCGTGTACAAAATAGACAATCTCCTTCGAAGTATCAGGGTTTCATACAAAAACTCGTGTGTTACCAAGGGATTTCATTTTTTTGAACTTATATGAACTCCATAGTTTTTGTATGTTCAAAATGCACCATTCAAAGCCACATCATCAATTTACAACCCTTTCCGACTTCATTTGTTATTTTTCATGCATTTACTGATTATTTTGAGCTATAAGACCATGAAATTGAAAAGCATTTGAAATGAACTCTGAAAATGTTCCAAGTTGGCACGGTATCATCATTTCATACACATAGCATGTGCAAGAAAGTACGGAGGCTGACGACAAAAACTGGATGCACTTCGTGTACAAAATAGACAATCTCCTTCGAAGTATCGGGGTTTCATACAAAAACTCGTGTGTTACCAAGGGATTTCATTTTTTGAACTTATTTGAACTCCATAGTTTTCTATGTTCAAAATGCACCATTCAAATCCACATCATCAATTTACAACCCTTTCCGACTTCACTTGTTATTTTTCATGCATTTACTGATTATTTTGAGCTATAAGACCATGAAATTGAAAAGCATTTGAAATGAAGTCTGAAAAGGATCCAAGTTGGCATGGTATCATCATTTCACCCACATAGCATGTGCAAGAAAGTACAAAGGCTTACGGCAAAAACTAGATGCACCTCGTGTACAAAACAGTCAATCTCCTTCGAAGTATGAGGGTTTCATACGGAAACTCGTCTGTTACAAAGGGATTTCATTTTTTTGAACTTATTTGAACTCCATAAATTTTTTGTGTTCAAAATGCACCATTCAAAGCCACATCATCAATTTACAATCCTTTCTGACTTCATTTGTTATTTTTCATGCATTTATTGATTATTTTGAGCTATAAGACCATGAAATTGAAAATCATTTGAAATGAACTCTGAAAAGGTTCCAAGTTGGCATGGTATCATCATTTCACCCACATAGCATGTGCAAGAAAGTACAGAGGCTTACGTCAAAAACTAGATGCACTTCGTGTACAAAATAGACAATCTCCTTCGAAGTATCACAGTTTCATATGGAAACTCGTGTGTTACAAAGGGATTTCATTTTTTTGAACTTATTTGAACTCCATAGTTTTTATGTTTTCAAAACGCACCATTCAAAGCCACATCATTAATTTACAACAGTTTCCGACATCATTTGTTATTTTTCATGCATTTACTGATTATTTTGAGCTATAAGACCATGAAATTGAGAAGCATTTGAAATGAACTCTGAAAATGTTCCAAGTTGGCACGGTATCATCATTTCATACACATAGCATGTGCAAGAAAGTACAGAGGCTTATGACAAAAGATGGATGCACTTTGTGTACAAAATAGACAATCTCCTTCGAAGTATCAGGGTTTCATACAAAAACTCGTGTGTTACCAAGTGATTTCATTTTTTGAACTTATTTGAACTCCATAGTTTTTCTATGTTCAAAATGCACCATTCAAAGCCACATCATCAATTTACAACCCTTTTCGACTTCACTTGTTATTTTTCATGCATTTACTGATTATTTTGAGCTATAAGACCTTGAAATTGAAAAGCATTTGAAATGAAGTCTGAAAAGGTTCCAAGTTGGCATGGTATCATCATTTCACCCACATAGCATGTGCAAGAAAGTACAAAGGCTTACGGCAAAAACTAGATGCACTTCGTGTACAAAACAGTCAATCTCCTTTGAAGTATGAGGGTTTCATACGGAAACTCGTCTGTTACAAAGAGATTTCATTTTTTTGAACTTATTTGAACTCCATAAATTTTCTGTGTTCAAAATGCACCATTCAAAGCCACATCATCAATTTACAACCCTTTCTGACTTCATTTGTTATTTTTCATGCATTTATTGATTATTTTGAGCTATAAGACCATGAAATTGAAAATCATTTGAAATGAACTCTGAAAAGGTTCCAAGTTGGCATGGTATCATCATTTCACCCACATAGCATGTGCAAGAAAGTACAGAGGCTTACGGCAAAAACTGGATGCACTTTGTGTACAAAGCAGACAATCTCCTTCGAGGTATCAGAGTTTCATACGGAAACTCGTCTGTGACAAAGGGATTTCATTTTTTTGAAATTATATGAACTCTATAATTTTTCTGTGTTCAAAATGCACCATTCAAAGCCACATCGTCAATTTACAACCCTTTCCGACTTCATTTGTTATTTTTCATGCATTTACAGATTATTTTGAGCTATAAGACCATGAAATTGAAAATCGTTTGAAATGAACTCTGAAAAGGTTCCAAGTTGGCATGGTATCATCATTTCACCCACATAGCATGTGCAAGAAAGTACAGAGGCTTACGTCAAAAACTAGATGCACTTCGTGTACAAAATAGACAATCTCCTTCGAAGTATCACGGTTTCATATGGAAACTCGTGTGTTACAAAGGGATTTCATTTTTTTGAACTTATTTGAACTCCATAGTTTTTATGTCTTCAAAACGCACCATTCAAAGCCACATCATTAATTTACAACACTTTCCGACATCATTTGTTATTTTTCATGCATTTACTGATTATTTTGAGCTATAAGACCATGAAGTTGAAAAGCAGTTGAAATGAACTCTGAAAATGTTCCAAGTTGGCACGGTATCATCATTTCATACACATAGCATCTGCAAGAAAGTACAGAGGCTTATGACAAAAGCTGGATGCACTTCGTGTACAAAATAGACAATCTCCTTCGAAGTATCAGGGTTTCATACAAAAACTCGTGTGTTACCAAGGGATTTCATTTTTTTTAACTTATTTGAACTCCATAGTTTTTCTATGTTCAAAATGCACCATTCAAAGCCATATCATCAATTTACAACCCTTTCCGACTTCACTTGTTACTTTTCATGCATTTACTGATTATTTTGAGCTATAAGACCATGAAATTGAAAAGCATTTCAAAATGAAGTCTGAAAAGGTTCCAAGTTGGCATGGTATCATCATTTCACCCACATAGCATGTGCAAGAAAGTACAAAGGCTTACGGCAAAAACTAGATGCACTTCGTGTACAAAACAGTCAATCTCTTTCGAAGTATGAGGGTTTCATACGGAAACTCGTCTGTTACAAAGGGATTTCATTTTTTTGAACTTATTTGAACTCCATAAATTTTGTGTGTTCAAAATGCACCATTCAAAGCCACATCATCAATTTACAACCTTTTCTGACTTCATTTGTTATTTTTCATGCATTTATTGATTATTTTGAGCTATAAGACCATGAAATTGAAAATCATTTGAAATGAACTATGAAAAGGTTCCAAGTTGGCATGGTATCATCATTTCACCCACATAGCATATGCAAGAAAGTACAGAGGCTTACGGCAAAAACTGGATGCACTTCGTGTACAAAACAGACAATCTCCTTCGAGGTATCAGAGTTTCATATGGAAACTCGTCTGTGACAAAGGGATTTCATTTTTTTGAACTTATATGAACTCCATAATTTTTCTGTGTTCAAAATGCACCATTCAAAGCCACATCATCAATTTACAACCCTTTCTGACTTCATTTGTTATTTTTCATGCATTTACAGATTATTTTGAGCTATAAAACCATGAAATTGAAAATCGTTTGAAATGAACTCTGAAAAGGTTCCAAGTTGGCATGGTATCATCATTTCACCCACATAGCATGTGCAAGAAAGTACAGAGGTTTACGACAAAAACTAGATGCACTTCGTGTACAAAACAGACAATCTCCTTCGAGGTGTGAGGGTTTCATACGGAAACTCGTCTCTTACAAAGGGATTTCATTTTTTTGAACTTATATGAACTCCATAATTTT
>NW_025228158.1:107519-107842 GCF_018294505.1 Triticum aestivum | reverse complement strand
CGACTTCATTTGTTATTTTTCACGCATTTACTGATTATTTTGAGCTATAAGACCATGAAATTGAAAAGCATTTGAAATGAACTCTGAAAATGTTCCAAGTTGTCATGGAATCATCATTTCACCCACATAGCATGTGCAAGAAAGTACAGAGGCTTACGACAAAAACTGGATGCACTTCGTGTACAAAACAGACAATCTCCTTCGAGGTGTGAGGGTTTCATACGGAAACTCGTCTCTTACAAAGGGATTTCATTTTTTTGAACTTATATGAACTCCATAATTTTTCTGTGTTCAAAATGCACCATTCAAAGCCACATCATCAA
>NW_025228158.1:105572-107509 GCF_018294505.1 Triticum aestivum | reverse complement strand
GTTCCAAGTTGGCATGGTATCATCATTTCACCCACATAGCATGTGCAAGAAAGTACAAAGGCTTACGGCAAAAACTAGATGCACTTCGTGTACAAAACAGTCAATCTCCTTCGAAGTATGAGGGTTTCATACGGAAACTCGTCTGTTACAAAGGGATTTCATTTTTTTGAACTTATTTGAACTCCATAAATTTTCTGTGTTCAAAATGCACCATTCAAAGCCACATCATCAATTTACAACCCTTTCTGACATCATTTGTTATTTTTCATGCATTTACTGATTATTTTGAGCTATAAGACCGAGAAATTGAAAATCATTTGAAATGAACTCTGAAAAGGTTCCAAGTTGGCATGGTATCATCATTTCACCCACATAGCATGTGCAACAAAGTACAGAGGCTTACGGCAAAAACTGGATGCACTTCATGTACAAAACAGACAATCTCCTTCGAGGTATCAGAGTTTCATACGGAAACTCGTCTGTGACAAAGGGATTTCATTTTTTTGAACTTATATGAACTCCATAATTTTTCTGTGTTCAAAATGCACCATTCAAAGCCACATCGTCAATTTACAACCCTTTCCGACTTCATTTGTTATTTTTCATGCATTTACAGATTATTTTGAGCTATAAGACCATGAAATTGAAAATCATTTGAAATGAACTCTGAAAAGGTTCCAAGTTGGCATGGTATCATCATTTCACCCACATAGCATGTGCAAGAAAGTACAGAGGTTTACGACAAAAACTAGATGCACTTCGTGTACAAAACAGACAATCTCCTTCGAGGTATGAGGGTTTCATACGGAAACTCATCTGTTACAAAGGGATTTCATTTTTTTTGAACTTATATGAACTCCATAAATTTTCTGTGTTCAAAATGCACCATTCAAAGCCACATCATCAATTTACAACCCTTTCCGACTTCATTTGTTATTTTTCATGCATTTATTGATTATTTTGAGCTATAAGACCATGAACTTGAAAATCATTTGAAATGAACTATGAAAAGGTTCCAAGTTGGCATGGTATCATTGTTTCACCCACATAGCATGTACAAGAAAGTACAGAGGCTTACGGCAAAAACTGGATGCACTTCGTGTACAAAACAAATAATCTCCTTCGAGGTATCAGAGTTTCACATGGAAACTCGTCTGTTACAAAGGGATTTCATTTTTTTGAACTTATATGAACTCCATAATTTTTCTGTGTTCAAAATGCACCATTCAAAGCCACATCATCAATTTACAACCCTTTCCGACTTCATTTGTTATTTTTCATGCAATTACTTATTATTTTGAGCTATAAGACCATGAAACTGAAAAGCATTTGAAATTAACTCTGAAAAGGTTCCAAGTTGGCATGGTATCATCATTTCATCCACATAGCATGTGCAAGAAAGTACAGAGGTTTACGTCAAAAACTGCATGCACTTCGTGTACAAAATAGACAATCTCCTTCGAAGTATCAGGGTTTCATATGGAAACTCGTGTGTTACAAAGGGATTTCATTTTTTTGAACTTATTTGAACTCCATAGTTTTTCTGTTTTCAAAACGCACCATTCAAAGCCACATCATTAATTTACAACACTTTCGGACATCATTTGTTATTTTTCATGAATTTCTGATTATTTTGAGCTATAAGACCATGAAATTGAAAAGCACTTGAAATGAACTCTGAAAATGTTCCAAGTTGGCATGGTATCATCATTTCACACACATAGCATGTGCAAGAAAGTACAGAGGCTTACGACAAAAACTGGATGCACTTCGTGTACAAAATAGACAATCTCCTTCGAAGTGTGAGGGTTTCAAATGAAAACTAGTCTGTTACCAAGGGATTTCGTTTTTTTGAAGTTATTTGAACTCCCTAGTTTTTCTATGTTCAAAATGCACCATTCAAAGCCACATCATCAATTTACAACCCTTTCCGACTT
>NW_025228158.1:104902-105225 GCF_018294505.1 Triticum aestivum | reverse complement strand
CGACTTCATTTGTTATTTTTCACGCATTTACTGATTATTTTGAGCTATAAGACCATGAAATTGAAAAGCATTTGAAATGAACTCTGAAAATGTTCCAAGTTGTCATGGAATCATCATTTCACCCACATAGCATGTGCAAGAAAGTACAGAGGCTTACGACAAAAACTGGATGCACTTCGTGTACAAAACAGACAATCTCCTTCGAGGTGTGAGGGTTTCATACGGAAACTCGTCTCTTACAAAGGGATTTCATTTTTTTGAACTTATATGAACTCCATAATTTTTCTGTGTTCAAAATGCACCATTCAAAGCCACATCATCAA
>NW_025228158.1:104044-104696 GCF_018294505.1 Triticum aestivum | reverse complement strand
GTTCCAAGTTGGCATGGTATCATCATTTCACCCACATAGCATGTGCAAGAAAGTACAAAGGCTTACGGCAAAAACTAGATGCACTTCGTGTACAAAACAGTCAATCTCCTTCGAAGTATGAGGGTTTCATACGGAAACTCGTCTGTTACAAAGGGATTTCATTTTTTTGAACTTATTTGAACTCCATAAATTTTCTGTGTTCAAAATGCACCATTCAAAGCCACATCATCAATTTACAACCCTTTCTGACATCAT
The DNA here is from genome assembly GCF_018294505.1 of Triticum aestivum. Lineage (NCBI taxonomy): Eukaryota > Viridiplantae > Streptophyta > Magnoliopsida > Poales > Poaceae > Triticum > Triticum aestivum. Next base: position 104,441 of record NW_025228158.1, on the reverse strand, counting down.
TTGTTATTTTTCATGCATTTACTGATTATTTTGAGCTATAAGACCGAGAAATTGAAAATCATTTGAAATGAACTCTGAAAAGGTTCCAAGTTGGCATGGTATCATCATTTCACCCACATAGCATGTGCAACAAAGTACAGAGGCTTACGGCAAAAACTGGATGCACTTCATGTACAAAACAGACAATCTCCTTCGAGGTATCAGAGTTTCATACGGAAACTCGTCTGTGACAAAGGGATTTCATTTTTTTGAACTTATATGAACTCCATAATTTTTCTGTGTTCAAAATGCACCATTCAAAGCCACATCGTCAATTTACAACCCTTTCCGACTTCATTTGTTATTTTTCATGCATTTACAGATTATTTTGAGCTATAAGACCATGAAATTGAAAATC
>NW_025228158.1:101653-103029 GCF_018294505.1 Triticum aestivum | reverse complement strand
AAATGCACCATTCAAAGCCACATCATCAATTTACAACCCTTTCCGACTTCATTTGTTATTTTTCATGCAATTACTTATTATTTTGAGCTATAAGACCATGAAACTGAAAAGCATTTGAAATTAACTCTGAAAAGGTTCCAAGTTGGCATGGTATCATCATTTCATCTACATAGCATGTGCAAGAAAGTACAGAGGTTTACGTCAAAAACTGCATGCACTTCGTGTACAAAATAGACAATCTCCTTCGAAGTATCAGGGTTTCATATGGAAACTCGTGTGTTACAAAGGGATTTCATTTTTTTGAACTTATTTGAACTCCATAGTTTTTCTGTTTTCAAAACGCACCATTCAAAGCCACATCATTAATTTACAACACTTTCGGACATCATTTGTTATTTTTCATGCATTTTCTGATTATTTTGAGCTATAAGACCATGAAATTGAAAAGCACTTGAAATGAACTCTGAAAATGTTCCAAGTTGGCATGGTATCATCATTTCACACACATAGCATGTGCAAGAAAGTACAGAGCCTTACGACAAAAACTGGATGCACTTCGTGTACAAAATAGACAATCTCCTTCGAAGTGTGAGGGTTTCAAATGAAAACTAGTCTGTTACCAAGGGATTTCGTTTTTTTGAAGTTATTTGAACTCCCTAGTTTTTCTATGTTCAAAATGCACCATTCAAAGCCACATCATCAATTTACAACCCTTTCCGACTTCATTTGTTATTTTTCATGCATTTACTGATTATTTTGAGCTGTAAGACCATGAAATTGAAAAGCATTTGAAATGAAGTCTGAAAAGGTTCCAAGTTGGCATGGTATCATTATTTCACCCACATAGCATGTGCAAGAAAGTACAAAGGCATACGGCAAAAACTGGCTGCACTTCGTGTACAAAACAGTCATTCTCCTTCGAAGTATGAGGGTTTCATACGGAAACTCGTCTGTTACAAAGGGATTTCATTTTTTGAACTTATTTGAACTCCATAGTATTTCTGTGTTCAAAATGCACCATTCAAAGCCAGATCATCAATTTACAACCCTTTCCGACTTCATTTGTTATTTTTCACGCATTTACTGATTATTTTGAGCTATAAGACCATGAAATTGAAAAGCATTTGAAATGAACTCTGAAAATGTTCCAAGTTGTCATGGAATCATCATTTCACCCACATAGCATGTGCAAGAAAGTACAGAGGCTTACGACAAAAACTGGATGCACTTCGTGTACAAAACAGACAATCTCCTTCGAGGTGTGAGGGTTTCATACGGAAACTCGTCTCTTACAAAGGGATTTCATTTTTTTGAACTTATATGAACTCCATAATTTTTCTGTGTTCAAAATGCACCATTCAAAGCCACATCATCAA
>NW_025228158.1:100991-101643 GCF_018294505.1 Triticum aestivum | reverse complement strand
GTTCCAAGTTGGCATGGTATCATCATTTCACCCACATAGCATGTGCAAGAAAGTACAAAGGCTTACGGCAAAAACTAGATGCACTTCGTGTACAAAACAGTCAATCTCCTTCGAAGTATGAGGGTTTCATACGGAAACTCGTCTGTTACAAAGGGATTTCATTTTTTTGAACTTATTTGAACTCCATAAATTTTCTGTGTTCAAAATGCACCATTCAAAGCCACATCATCAATTTACAACCCTTTCTGACATCATTTGTTATTTTTCATGCATTTACTGATTATTTTGAGCTATAAGACCGAGAAATTGAAAATCATTTGAAATGAACTCTGAAAAGGTTCCAAGTTGGCATGGTATCATCATTTCACCCACATAGCATGTGCAACAAAGTACAGAGGCTTACGGCAAAAACTGGATGCACTTCATGTACAAAACAGACAATCTCCTTCGAGGTATCAGAGTTTCATACGGAAACTCGTCTGTGACAAAGGGATTTCATTTTTTTGAACTTATATGAACTCCATAATTTTTCTGTGTTCAAAATGCACCATTCAAAGCCACATCGTCAATTTACAACCCTTTCCGACTTCATTTGTTATTTTTCATGCATTTACAGATTATTTTGAGCTATAAGACCATGAAATTGAAAATC
>NW_025228158.1:100076-100981 GCF_018294505.1 Triticum aestivum | reverse complement strand
CGACTTCATTTGTTATTTTTCACGCATTTACTGATTATTTTGAGCTATAAGACCATGAAATTGAAAAGCATTTGAAATGAACTCTGAAAATGTTCCAAGTTGTCATGGAATCATCATTTCACCCACATAGCATGTGCAAGAAAGTACAGAGGCTTACGACAAAAACTGGATGCACTTCGTGTACAAAACAGTCAATCTCCTTCGAAGTATGAGGGTTTCATACGGAAACTCGTCTGTTACAAAGGGATTTCATTTTTTTGAACTTATTTGAACTCCATAAATTTTCTATGTTCAAAATGCACCATTCAAAGCCACATCATCAATTTACAACCCTTTCTGACATCATTTGTTATTTTTCATGCATTTATTGATTATTTTGAGCTATAAGACCGAGAAATTGAAAATCATTTGAAATGAACTCTTAAAAGGTTCCAAGTTGGCATGGTATCATCATTTCACCCACATAGCATGTGCAAGAAAGTACAGAGGCTTACGGCAAAAACTGGATGCACTTCATGTACAAAACAGACAATCTCCTTCGAGGTATCAGAGTTTCATACGGAAACTCGTCTGCGACAAAGGGATTTCATTTTTTTGAACTTATATGAACTCCATAATTTTTCTGTGTTCAAAATGCACCATTCAAAGCCACATCGTCAATTTACAACCCTTTCCGACTTCATTTGTTATTTTTCATGCATTTACAGATTATTTTGAGCTATAAGACCATGAAATTGAAAATCATTTGAAATGAACTCTGAAAAGGTTCCAAGTTGGCATGGTATCATCATTTCACCCACATAGCATGTGCAAGAAAGTACAGAGGTTTACGACAAAAACTAGATGCACTTCGTGTACAAAACAGACAATCTCCTTCGAGGTATGAGGGTTTCATACGGAAACTC
>NW_025228158.1:99753-100015 GCF_018294505.1 Triticum aestivum | reverse complement strand
TCAGGGTTTCATACGAAAACTCGTCTGTTACCAAGGGATTTCATTTTTTGAACTTATATGAACTCCATAAATTTTCTGTGTTCAAAATGCACCATTCAAAGCCACATCATCAATTTACAACCCTTTCCGACTTCATTTGTTATTTTTCATGCATTTATTGATTATTTTGAGCTATAAGACCATGAAATTGAAAATCATTTGAAATGAACTCTGAAAAGGTTCCAAGTTGGCATGGTATCATCATTTCACCCACATAGCATGT
>NW_025228158.1:98435-99640 GCF_018294505.1 Triticum aestivum | reverse complement strand
CATTGTTTCACCCACATAGCATGTACAAGAAAGTACAGAGGCTTACGGCAAAAACTGGATGCACTTCGTGTACAAAACAAATAATCTCCTTCGAGGTATCAGAGTTTCACACGGAAACTCGTCTGTTACAAAGGGATTTCATTTTTTGAACTTATATGAACTCCATAATTTTTCTGTGTTCAAAATGCACCATTCAAAGCCACATCATCAATTTACAACCCTTTCCGACTTCATTTGTTATTTTTCATGCAATTACTTATTATTTTGAGCTATAAGACCATGAAACTGAAAAGCATTTGAAATTAACTCTGAAAAGGTTCCAAGTTGGCATGGTATCATCATTTCATCCACATAGCATGTGCAAGAAAGTACAGAGGTTTACGTCAAAAACTGCATGCACTTCATGTACAAAATAGACAATCTCCTTCGAAGTATCAGGGTTTCATATGGAAACTCGTGTGTTACAAAGGGATTTCATTTTTTTGAACTTATTTGAACTCCATAGTTTTTCTGTTTTCAAAACGCACCATTCAAAGCCACATCATTAATTTACAACACTTTCGGACATCATTTGTTATTTTTCATGCATTTTCTGATTATTTTGAGCTATAAGACCATGAAATTGGAAAGCACTTGAAATGAACTCTGAAAATGTTCCAAGTTGGCATGGTATCATCATTTCACACACGTAGCATGTGCAAGAAAGTACAGAGGCTTACGACAAAAACTGGATGCACTTCGTGTACAAAATAGACAATCTCCTTCGAAGTATGAGGGTTTCAAACGAAAACTAGTCTGTTACCAAGGGATTTCGTTTTTTTGAAGTTATTTGAACTCCCTAGTTTTTCTATGTTCAAAATGCACCATTCAAAACCACATCATCAATTTACAACCCTTTCCGACTTCATTTGTTATTTTTCATGAATTTACTGATTATTTTGAGCTGTAAGACCATGAAATTGAAAAGCATTTGAAATGAAGTATGAAAAGGTTCCAAGTTGGCATGGTATCATTATTTCACCCACATAGCATGTGCAAGAAAGTACAAAGGCATACGGCAAAAACTGGCTGCACTTTGTGTACAATACAGTCAATCTCCTTCGAAGTATGAGGGTTTCATACGGAAACTCGTCTGTTACAAAGGGATTTCATTTTTTGAACTTATTTGAACTCCATAGTATTTCTGTGTTCAAAATGCACCATTC
>NW_025228158.1:94302-97269 GCF_018294505.1 Triticum aestivum | reverse complement strand
TATAAGACCATGAAATTGAAAATCATTTGAAATGAACTCTGAAAAGGTTCCAAGTTGGCATGGTATCATCATTTCACCCACATAGCATGTGCAAGAAAGTATAGAGGCTTACGGCAAAAACTAGATGCACTTCGTGTACAAGACAGACAATCTCCTTCGAGGTATGAGGGTTTCATACGGAAACTCGTCTGTTACAAAGGGATTTCATTTTTTTGAACTTATATGAACTCCATAAATTTTCGGTGTTCAAAATGCACCATTCAAAGCCACATCATCAATTTACAACCCTTTCCGACTTCATTTGTTATTTTTCATGCATTTATTGATTATTTCGAGCTATAAGACCATGAAATTGGAAATCATTTGAAATGAACTCCGAAAAGGTTCCAAGTTGGCATGGTATTATTGTTTCACCCACATAGCATGTACAAGAAAGTACAGAGGCTTACGGCAAAAACTGGATGCACTTCGTGTACAAAACAAAGAATCTCCTTCGAGGTATCAGAGTTTCACACGGAAACTCGTCTGTTACAAAGGGATTTCATTTTTTTGAACTTATATGAACTCCATAATTTTTCTGTGTTCAAAATGCACCATTCAAAGCCACATCATCAATTTACAACCCTTTGCGACTTCATTTGTTATTTTTCATGCAATTACTTATTATTTTGAGCTATAAGACCATGAAAATGAAAAGCATTTGAAATTAACTCTGAAAAGGTTCCAAGTTGGCATGGTATCATCATTTCATCCACATAGCATGTGCAAGAAAGTACAGAGGTTTACGTCAAAAACTGGATGCACTTCGTGTACAAAATAGACAATCTCCTTCGAAGTATCAGGGTTTCATATGGAAACTCGTGTGTTACAAAGGGATTTCATTTTTTTGAACTTATTTGAACTCCATAGTTTTTCTGTTTTAAAAACGCACCATTCAAAGCCACATCATTAATTTACTACACTTTCCGACATCATTTGTTATTTTTCATGCATTTTCTGATTATTTTGAGCTATAAGACCATGAAATTGAAAAGCATTTGAAATGAACTCTGAAAATGTTCCAAGTTGGCATGGTATCATCATTTCACACACATAGCATGTGCAAGAAAGTACAGAGGCTTATGACAAAAACTAGATGCACTTCGTGTACAAAACAGACAATCTCCTTCGAAGTATAAGGGTTTCAAACGAAAACTCGTGTGTTACCAAGGGATTTCGTTTTTTTGAAGTTATTTGAACTCCATAGTTTTTCTATGTTCAAAATGCACCATTCAAAGCCACATCATCAATTTACAACCCTTTCCGACTTCATTTGTTATTTTTCATGCATTTACTGATTATTTTGAGCTATAAGACCATGAAATTGAAAAGCATTTGAAATGAAGTCTGAAAAGGTTCCCAGTTGGCATGGTATCATCATTTCACCCACATAGCATGTGCAAGAAAGTACAAAGGCTTACGGCAAAAACTGGATGCACTTCGTGTACAAAACAGTCAATCTCCTTCGAAGTATGAGGGTTTCATACGGAAACTCGTCTGTTACAAAGGGATTTATTTTTTTGAACTTATTTGAACTCCATAGTATTTCTGTGTTCAAAATGCACCATTCAAAGCCAGATCATCAGTTTACAACCCTTTCCGACTTCATTTGTTATTTTTCACGCATTTACTGATTATTTTGAGCTATAAGACCATGAAATTGAAAAGCATTTGAAATGAACTCTGAAAATGTTCCAAGTTGGCATGGAATCATCATTTCACCCACATAGCATGTGCAAGAAAGTACAGAGGCTTACGACAAAAACTGGATGCACTTCGTGTACAAAACAGACAATCTCCTTCGAAGTATCAGGGTTTCATACGGAAACTCGTGTGTTATAAAGGGATTTCATTTTTTTGAACTTATTTGAACTCCATAGTTTTTCTGTGTTCAAAATGCACCATTCAAAGCCACATCATCAATTTAGAACCCTTTCTGGCATCATTTGTTATTTTTCATGCATTTACTGATTATTTTGAGCTATAACACCATGAAATTGGAAAGCATTTGAAATGAACTCTGAAAATGTTCCAAGTTGGCATGGTATCATCATTTCACACACATAGCATGTGCAAGAAAGTACAGAGGCTTACGACAAAAACTGGATGCACTTCGTGTACAAAACAAACAATCTCCTTCGAAGTATCAAGGTTTCATACGAAAACTCGTTTGTTACCAAGGGATTTCATTTTTTGAACTTATATGAACTCCATAAATTTTCTGTGTTCAAAATGCACCATTCAAAGCCACATCATCAATTTACAACCCTTTCCGACTTCATTTGTTATTTTACATGCATTTATTGATTATTTTGAGCTATAAGACCATGAAATTGAAAATCATTTGAAATGAACTCTGAAAAGGTTCCAAGTTGGCATGGTATCATCATTTCACCCACATAGCATGTACAAGAAAGTACAGAGGCTTACGGCAAAAATTGGATGCATTTCGTGTACAAAACAGACAATCTCCTTCGAGGTATCAGGGTTTCAAACGAAAACTCGTCTGTTACCAAGGGATTTCGTTTTTTTGAAGTTATTTGAACTCCATAGTTTTTCTATGTTCAAAATGCACCATTCAAAGCCACATCATAAATTTCAACCCTTTCCGACTTCATTTGTTATTTTTCATGCATTTACTGATTATTTTGAGCTATAAGACCATGAAATTGAAAAGCATTTGATATGAAGTCTGAAAAGGTTCCAAGTTGGCATGGTATCATCATTTCACCCACATAGCATGTGCAAGAAAGTACAAAGGCTTACGGCAAAAACTGGATGCACTTCCTGTACAAAACAGTCAATCTCCTTCGAAGTATGAGGCTTTCATACGGAAACTCGTCTGTTACAAAGGGATTTCATTTTTTGAACTTATTTGAACTCCACAGTATTTCTGTGTTCAAAATGCACCATTCAAAGCCACATCAT
>NW_025228158.1:92001-93571 GCF_018294505.1 Triticum aestivum | reverse complement strand
CAAGTTGGCATGGTATCATCATTTCACCCACATAGCATGTACAAGAAAGTACAGAGGCTTACGGCAAAAACTGGATGCATTTCGTGTACAAAACAGATAATCTCCTTCGAGGTATCAGAGTTTCATTCGGAAACTCGTCTGTTACAAAGGGATTTCATTTTTTTGAACTTATATGAACTCCATAATTTTTCTGTGTTCAAAATGCACCATTCAAAGCCACATCATCAATTTACAACCCTTTCTGACTTCATTTGTTATTTTTCATGCAATTACTTATTATTTTGAGCTATAAGACCATGAAATTGAAAAGCATTTGAAATTAACTCTGAAAAGGTTCCAAGTTGGCATGGTATCATCATTTCATCCACATAGCATGTGCAAGAAAGTACAGAGGTTTACATCAAAAACTGGATGCACTTCGTGTACAAAATAGACAATCTCCTTCGAAGTATCAGGGTTTCATATGGAAACTCGTGTGTTACAAAGGGATTTCATTTTTTTGAACTTATCTGAACTCCATAGTTTTTATGTTTTCAAAACGCACCATTCAAAGCCACATCATTAATTTACAACACTTTCCGACATCATTTGTTATTTTTCATGCATTTTCTGATTATTTTGAGCTATAAGACCATGAAATTGAAAAGCATTTGAAATGAACTCTGAAAATGTTCCAAGTTGGCATGGTATCATCATTTCACACACATAGCATGTGCAAGAAAGTACAGAGGCTTACGACAAAAATTGGATGCACTTCGTGTACAAAACAAACAATCTCCTTCGAAGTATCAAGGTTTCATACGAAAACTCGTTTGTTACCAAGGGATTTCATTTTTTGAACTTATATGAACTCCATAAATTTTCTGTGTTCAAAATGCACCATTCAAAGCCACATCATCAATTTACAACCCTTTCCGACTTCATTTGTTATTTTACATGCATTTATTGATTATTTTGAGCTATAAGACCATGAAATTGAAAATCATTTGAAATAAACTCTGAAAAGGTTCCAAGTTGGCATGGTATCATCATTTCACCCACATAGCATGTACAAGAAAGTACAGAGGCTTACGGCAAAAATTGGATGCATTTCGTGTACAAAACAGACAATCTCCTTCGAGGTATCAGGGTTTCAAACGAAAACTCGTCTGTTACCAAGGGATTTCGTTTTTTTGAAGTTATTTGAACTCCATAGTTTTTCTATGTTCAAAATGCACCATTCAAAGCCACATCATAAATTTCAACCCTTTCCGACTTCATTTGTTATTTTTCATGCATTTACTGATTATTTTGAGCTATAAGACCATGAAATTGAAAAGCATTTGATATGAAGTCTGAAAAGGTTCCAAGTTGGCATGGTATCATCATTTCACCCACATAGCATGTGCAAGAAAGTACAAAGGCTTACGGCAAAAACTGGATGCACTTCCTGTACAAAACAGTCAATCTCCTTCGAAGTATGAGGCTTTCATACGGAAACTCGTCTGTTACAAAGGGATTTCATTTTTTGAACTTATTTGAACTCCACAGTATTTCTGTGTTCAAAATGCACCATTCAAAGCCACATCAT
>NW_025228158.1:90816-91991 GCF_018294505.1 Triticum aestivum | reverse complement strand
CGGCTTCATTTGTTATTTTTCATGCATTTACTGATTATTTTGAGCTATAACACCATGAAATTGGAAAGCATTTGAAATGAACTCTGAAAATGTTCCAAGTTGGCATGGTATCATCATTTCACACACATAGCATGTGCAAGAAAGTACAGAGGCTTACGACAAAAACTGGATGCACTTCGTGTACAAAACAAACTATCTCCTTCAAAGTATCAGGGTTTCATACGAAAACTCGTCTGTTACAAAGGGATTTCATTTTTTGAACTTATTTGAACTCCATAGTATTTCTGTGTTCAAAATGCACCATTCAAAGCCACATCATCAATTTACAACCCTTTCCGACTTCATTTGTTATTTTTCATGCATTTATTGATTATTTTGAGCTATAAGACCATGAAATTGAAAATCATTTGAAATGAACTCTGAAAAGGTTCCAAGTTGGCATGGTATCATCATTTCACCCACATAGCATGTACAAGAAAGTACAGAGGCTTACGGCAAAAACTGGATGCATTTCGCGTACAAAACAGACAATCTCCTTCGAGGTATCAGGGTTTCATACGGAAACTCGTCTGTTACAAAGGGATTTCATTTTTTTGAACTTATATGAACTCCATAATTTTTCTGTGTTCAAAATGCACCATTGAAAGCCACATCATCAATTTACAACCCTTTCTGACTTCATTTGTTATTTTTCATGCAATTACTTATTATTTTGAGCTATAAGACCATGAAATTGAAAAGCATTTGAAATTAACTCTGAAAAGGTTCCAAGTTGGCATGGTATCATCATTTCATCCACATAGCATGTGCAAGAAAGTACAGAGGTTTACATCAAAAACTGGATGGACTTCGTGTACAAAATAGACAATCTCCTTCGAAGTATCAGGGTTTCATATGGAAACTCGTGTGTTACAAAGGGATTTCATTTTTTTGAACTTATCTGAACTCCATAGTTTTTCTGTTTTCAAAACGCACCATTCAAAGCCACATCATTAATTTACAACACTTTCCGACATCATTTGTTATTTTTCATGCATTTTCTGATTATTTTGAGCTATAAGACCATGAAATTGAAAAGCATTTGAAATGAACTCTGAAAATGTTCCAAGTTGGCATGGTATCATCATTTCACACACATAGCATGTGCAAGAAAGTACAGAGGCTTACGACAAAAA
>NW_025228158.1:90403-90806 GCF_018294505.1 Triticum aestivum | reverse complement strand
GTATCATCATTTCACCCACATAGCATGTGCAAGAAAGTACAAAGGCTTACGGCAAAAACTGGATGCACTTCGTGTACAAAACAGTCAATCTCCTTCGAAGTATGAGGGTTTCATACGGAAACTCGTCTGTTACAAAGGGATTTCTTTTTTTGAACTTATTTGAACTCCATAGTATTTCTGTGTTCAAAATGCACCATTCAAAGCCAGATCATCAATTTACAACCCTTTCCGACTTCATTTGTTATTTTTCACGCATTTACTGATTATTTTGAGCTATAAGACCATGAAATTGAAAAGCATTTGAAATGAACTCTGAAAATGTTCCAAGTTGGCATGGAATCATCATTTCACCCACATAGCATGTGCAAGAAAGTACAGAGGCTTACGACAAAAACTGGATGCA
>NW_025228158.1:89817-90393 GCF_018294505.1 Triticum aestivum | reverse complement strand
AACTCTGAAAAGGTTCCAAGTTGGCATGGTATCATCATTTCACCCACATAGCATGTACAAGAAAGTACAGAGGCTTACGGCAAAAATTGGATGCATTTCGTGTACAAAACAGACAATCTCCTTCGAGGTATCAGGGTTTCAAACGAAAACTCGTCTGTTACCAAGGGATTTCGTTTTTTTGAAGTTATTTGAACTCCATAGTTTTTCTATGTTCAAAATGCACCATTCAAAGCCACATCATAAATTTCAACCCTTTCCGACTTCATTTGTTATTTTTCATGCATTTACTGATTATTTTGAGCTATAAGACCATGAAATTGAAAAGCATTTGATATGAAGTCTGAAAAGGTTCCAAGTTGGCATGGTATCATCATTTCACCCACATAGCATGTGCAAGAAAGTACAAAGGCTTACGGCAAAAACTGGATGCACTTCCTGTACAAAACAGTCAATCTCCTTCGAAGTATGAGGCTTTCATACGGAAACTCGTCTGTTACAAAGGGATTTCATTTTTTGAACTTATTTGAACTCCACAGTATTTCTGTGTTCAAAATGCACCATTCAAAGCCACATCAT
>NW_025228158.1:86134-89807 GCF_018294505.1 Triticum aestivum | reverse complement strand
CATCATTTCACCCACATAGCATGTACAAGAAAGTACAGAGGCTTACGGCAAAAACTGGATGCATTTCGTGTACAAAACAGATAATCTCCTTCGAGGTATCAGAGTTTCATACGGAAACTCGTCTGTTACAAAGGGATTTCATTTTTTTGAACTTATATGAACTCCATAATTTTTCTGTGTTCAAAATTCACCATTGAAAGCCACATCATCAATTTACAACCCTTTCTGACTTCATTTGTTATTTTTCATGCAATTACTTATTATTTTGAGCTATAAGACCATGAAATTGAAAAGCATTTGAAATTAACTCTGAAAAGGTTCCAAGTTGGCATGGTATCATCATTTCATCCACATAGCATGTGCAAGAAAGTACAGAGGTTTACATCAAAAACTGGATGCACTTCGTGTACAAAATAGACAATCTCCTTCGAAGTATCAGGGTTTCATATGGAAACTCGTGTGTTACAAAGGGATTTCATTTTTTTGAACTTATCTGAACTCCATAGTTTTTATCTTTTCAAAACGCACCATTCAAAGCCACATCATTAATTTACAACACTTTCCGACATCATTTGTTATTTTTCATGCATTTTCTGATTATTTTGAGCTATAAGACCATGAAATTGAAAAGCATTTGAAATGAACTCTGAAAATGTTCCAAGTTGGCATGGTATCATCATTTCACACACATAGCATGTGCAAGAAAGTACAGAGGCTTACGACAAAAACTGGATGCACTTCGTGTACAAAACAGACAATCTCCTTCGAAGTATCAGGGTTTCAAACGAAAACTCGTGTGTTACCAAGGGATTTCATTTTTTTGAAGTTATTTGAACTCCATAGTTTTTCTATGTTCAAAATGCACCATTCAAAGCCACATCATCAATTTACAACCCTTTCCGACTTCATTTGTTATTTTTCATGCATTTACTGATTATTTTGAGCTATAAGACCATGAAATTGAAAAGCATTTGAAATGAAGTCTGAAAAGGTTCCTAGTTGGCATGGTATCATCATTTCACCCACATAGCATGTGCAAGAAAGTACAAAGGCTTACGGCAAAAACTGGATGCACTTCGTGTACAAAACAGTCAATCTCCTTCGAAGTATGAGGGTTTCATACGGAAACTCGTCTGTTACAAAGGGATTTCTTTTTTTGAACTTATTTGAACTCCATAGTATTTCTGTGTTCAAAATGCACCATTCAAAGCCAGATCATCAATTTACAACCCTTTCCGACTTCATTTGTTATTTTTCACGCATTTACTGATTATTTTGAGCTATAAGACCATGAAATTGAAAAGCATTTGAAATGAACTCTGAAAATGTTCCAAGTTGGCATGGAATCATCATTTCACCCACATAGCATGTGCAAGAAAGTACAGAGGCTTACGACAAAAACTGGATGCACTTCGTGTACAAAACAGACAATCTCCTTCGAGGTATCAGGGTTTCATACGGAAACTCATGTGTTATAAAGGGATTTCATTTTTTTGAACTTATTTGAACTCCATAGTTTTTCTGTGTTCAAAATGCACCATTCAAAGACACATCATCAATTTAGAACCCTTTCCGGCATCATTTGTTATTTTTCATGCATTTACTGATTATTTTGAGCTATAACACCATGAAATTGGAAAGCATTTGAAATGAACTCTGAAAATGTTCCAAGTTGGCATGGTATCATCATTTCACACACATAGCATGTGCAAGAAAGTACAGAGGCTTACGACAAAAACTGGATGCACTTCGTGTACAAAACAAACAATCTCCTTCGAAGTATCAGGGTTTCATACGAAAACTCGTCTGTTACCAAGGGATTTCATTTTTTGAACTTATATGAACTCCATAAATTTTCTGTGTTCAAAATGCACCATTCAAAGCCACATCATCAATTTACAACCCTTTCCGACTTCATTTGTTATTTTTCATGCATTTATTGATTATTTTGAGCTATAAGACCATGAAATTGAAAATCATTTGAAATGAACTCTGAAAAGGTTCCAAGTTGGCATGGTATCATCATTTCACCCACATAGCATGTACAAGAAAGTACAGAGGCTTACGGCAAAAACTGGATGCATTTCGTGTACAAAACAGACAATCTCCTTCGAGGTATCAGAGTTTCATACGTAAACTCGTCTGTTACAAAGGGATTTCATTTTTTTGAACTTATATGAACTCCATCTTTTTTCTGTGTTCAAAATGCACCATTCAAAGCCACATCATCAATTTACAACCCTTTCTGACTTCATTTGTTATTTTTCATGCAATTACTTATTATTTTGAGCTATAAGACCATGAAATTGAAAAAGCATTTGAAATTAACTCTAAAAAGGTTCCAAGTTGGCATGGTATCATCATTTCATCCACATTGCATGTGCAAGAAAGTACAGAGGTTTACGTCAAAAACTGGATGCACTTCGTGTACAAAATAGACAATCTCCTTCGAAGTATCAGGGTTTCATATGGAAACTCGTGTGTTACAAAGGGATTTCATTTTTTTGAACTTATTTGAACTCCATAGTTTTTCTGTTTTCAAAACGCACCATTCAAAGCCACATCATTAATTTACAACACTTTCCGACATCATTTGTTATTTTTCATGCATTTTCTGATTATTTTGAGCTATAAGACCATGAAATTGAAAAGCATTTGAAATGAACTCTGAAAATGTTCCAAGTTGGCATGGTATCATCATTTCACACACATAGCATGTGCAACAAAGTACAGAGGCTTACAACAAAAACTGGATGCACTTCGTGTACAAAACAGACAATCTCCTTCGAAGTATCAGGGTTTCAAACGAAAACTCGTGTGTTACCAAGGGATTTCGTTTTTTTGAAGTTATTTGAACTCCATAGTTTTTCTATGTTCAAAATGCACCATTCAAAGCCACATCATCAATTTACAACCCTTTCCGACTTCATTTGTTATTTTTCATGCATTTACTGATTATTTTGAGCTATAAGACCATGAAATTGAAAAGCATTTGAAATGAAGTCTGAAAAGGTTCCAAGTTGGCATGGTATCATCATTTCACCTACATAGCATGTGCAAGAAAGTACAAAGGCTTACGGCAAAAACTGGATGCACTTCCTGTACAAAACAGTCAATCTTCTTCGAAGTATGAGGCTTTCATACGGAAACTCGTCTGTTACAAAGGGATTTCATTTTTTGAACTTATTTGAACTCCATAGTATTTCTGTGTTCAAAATGCACCATTCAAAGCCAGATCATCAATTTACAGCCCTTTCCGACTTCATTTGTTATTTTTCACGCATTTACTGATTATTTTGAGCTATAAGACCATTAAATTGAAAAGCATTTGAAATGAACTCTAAAAATGTTCCAAGTTGGCATGGAATCATCATTTCACCCACATAGCATGTGCAAGAAAGTACAGAGGCTTACGACAAAAACTGGATGCACTTCGTGTACAAAACAGACAATCTCCTTCGAAGTATCAGGGTTTCATACGGAAACTCGTGTGTTATAAAGGGATTTCATTTTTTTGAACTTATTTGAACTCCATAGTTTTTCTGTGTTCAAAATGCACCATTCAAAGACACATAATCAATTTAGAACCCTTTCCGGCATCATTTGTTATTTTTCATGCATTTACTGATTATTTTGAGCTATAACACCATGAAATTGGAAAGCATTTGAAATG
>NW_025228158.1:85476-86052 GCF_018294505.1 Triticum aestivum | reverse complement strand
AACTCTGAAAAGGTTCCAAGTTGGCATGGTATCATCATTTCACCCACATAGCATGTACAAGAAAGTACAGAGGCTTACGGCAAAAATTGGATGCATTTCGTGTACAAAACAGACAATCTCCTTCGAGGTATCAGGGTTTCAAACGAAAACTCGTCTGTTACCAAGGGATTTCGTTTTTTTGAAGTTATTTGAACTCCATAGTTTTTCTATGTTCAAAATGCACCATTCAAAGCCACATCATAAATTTCAACCCTTTCCGACTTCATTTGTTATTTTTCATGCATTTACTGATTATTTTGAGCTATAAGACCATGAAATTGAAAAGCATTTGATATGAAGTCTGAAAAGGTTCCAAGTTGGCATGGTATCATCATTTCACCCACATAGCATGTGCAAGAAAGTACAAAGGCTTACGGCAAAAACTGGATGCACTTCCTGTACAAAACAGTCAATCTCCTTCGAAGTATGAGGCTTTCATACGGAAACTCGTCTGTTACAAAGGGATTTCATTTTTTGAACTTATTTGAACTCCACAGTATTTCTGTGTTCAAAATGCACCATTCAAAGCCACATCAT
>NW_025228158.1:83096-85145 GCF_018294505.1 Triticum aestivum | reverse complement strand
TGAAATGAACTCTGAAAAGGTTCCAAGTTGGCATGGTATCATCATTTCACCCACATAGCATGTACAAGAAAGTACAGAGGCTTACGGCAAAAACTGGATGCATTTCGTGTACAAAACAGATAATCTCCTTCGAGGTATCAGAGTTTCATACGGAAACTCGTCTGTTACAAAGGGATTTCATTTTTTTGAACTTATATGAACTCCATAATTTTTCTGTGTTCAAAATGCACCATTCAAAGCCACATCATCAATTTACAACCCTTTCTGACTTCATTTGTTATTTTTCATGCAATTACTTATTATTTTGAGCTATAAGACCATGAAATTGAAAAAGCATTTGAAATTAACTCTAAAAAGGTTCCAAGTTGGCATGGTATCATCATTTCATCCACATTGCATGTGCAAGAAAGTACAGAGGTTTATGTCAAAAACTGGATGCACTTCGTGTACAAAATAGACAATCTCCTTCGAAGTATCAGGGTTTCATATGGAAACTCGTGTGTTACAAAGGGATTTCATTTTTTTGAACTTATTTGAACTCCATAGTTTTTCTGTTTTCAAAACGCACCATTCAAAGCCACATCATTAATTTACAACACTTTCCGACATCATTTGTTATTTTTCATGCATTTTCTGATTATTTTGAGCTATAAGACCGTGAAATTGAAAAGCATTTGAAATGAACTCTGAAAATGTTCCAAGTTGGCATGGTATCATCATTTCACACACATAGCATGTGCAACAAAGTACAGAGGCTTACAACAAAAACTGGATGCACTTCGTGTACAAAACAGACAATCTCCTTCGAAGTATCAGGGTTTCAAACGAAAACTCGTGTGTTACCAAGGGATTTCGTTTTTTTGAAGTTATTTGAACTCCATAGTTTTTTTATGTTCAAAATGCACCATTCAAAGCCACATCATCAATTTACAACCCTTTCCGACTTCATTTGTTATTTTTCATGCATTTACTGATTATTTTGAGCTATAAGACCATGAAATTGAAAAGCATTTGAAATGAAGTCTGAAAAGGTTCCAAGTTGGCATGGTATCATCATTTCACCTACATAGCATGTGCAAGAAAGTACAAAGGCTTACGGCAAAAACTGGATGCACTTCGTGTACAAAACAGTCAATCTCCTTCGAAGTATGAGGCTTTCATACGGAAACTCGTCTGTTACAAAGGGATTTCATTTTTTGAACTTATTTGAACTCCATAGTATTTCTGTGTTCAAAATGCACCATTCAAAGCCAGATCATCAATTTACAACCCTTTCCGACTTCATTTGTTATTTTTCACGCATTTACTGATTATTTTGAGCTATATGACCATTAAATTGAAAAGCATTTGAAATGAACTCTGAAAATGTTCCAAGTTGGCATGGAATCATCATTTCACCCACATAGCATGTGCAAGAAAGTACAGAGGCTTACGACAAAAACTGGATGCACTTCGTGTACAAAACAGACAATCTCCTTCGAAGTATCAGGGTTTCATACGGAAACTCGTCTGTGACAAAAGGATTTCATTTTCTGAAGTTATTGGAACTCCATAGTTTTTATGTGTTCAAAATGCACCATTCAAAGCCACATATTCAATTTACAATCCTTTCCGACTTCATTTGTTATTTTTCATGCATTTACTGATTATTTTGAGCTATAAGACGATGAAAATGAAAATCATTTGAAATGAACTCTGAAAATGTTCCAAGTTGTCATGGTATCATCATTTCACCCACATAGCATGTGCAAGAAAGTACAGAGGCTTACGGCAAAAACTGGATGCACTTCATGTACAAAACAGACAATCTCCTTCGAAGTATGAGGGTTTCATACGGAAACTCGTCTGTTACAAAGGGATTTCTTTTTTTTGAACTTATATGAACTCCATAGTTTTTCTGTGTTCAAAATGCACCATTCAAAGCCACATCATCAATTTACAACCCTTTCTGACTTCATTTGTTATTTTTCATGCATTTACTTATTATTTTGAGCTATAAGACCATGAAATTGAAAAGCATTTGAAATGAACTCTGAAAATGTTCCAAGT
>NW_025228158.1:80816-82228 GCF_018294505.1 Triticum aestivum | reverse complement strand
CCATATAGCATGTGCAAGAAAGTACAAAAGCTTACGTCAAAAACTGGATGCACTTCGTGTACAAAACAGACAATCTCCTTCGAAGTATCAGGGTTGCATACGGAAACTCGTGTGTTATAAAGGGATTTCATTTTTTGAACTTATTTGAACTCCATAGTTTTTCTGTGTTCAAAATGCACCATTCAAAGCCACATCATCAATTTAGAACCCTTTCCGGCATCATTTGTTATTTTTCATGCATTTACTGATTATTTTGAGCTATAACACCATGAAATTGGAAAGCATTTGAAATGAACTCTGAAAATGTTCCAAGTTGGCATGGTATCATCATTTCACACACATAGCATGTGCAAGAAAGTACAGAGGCTTATGACAAAAACTGGATGCACTTCGTGGACAAAACAAACAATCTCCTTCGAGGTATCAGAGTTTCATACGGAAACTCGTCTGTTACCAAGGGATTTCATTTTTTGAACTTATTTGAACTCCATAGTTTTTCTATGTTCAAAATGCACAATTCAAAGCCACATCATCAATTTACAACCCTTTCCGGCTTCATTTGTTATTTTTCATGCAATTACTTATTATTTTGAGCTATAAGACCATGAAATTGAAAAGCATTTGAAATGAACTCTAAAAAGGTTCCAAGTTGGCATGGTATCAATATTTCACCCATATAGCATGTGCAAGAAAGTACAGAAGCTTACGGCAAAAATTGGATGCACTTCGTGTACAAAACACACAATCTCCTTCGAAGTATCGGGGTTTCATACGAAAACTCGTCTGTGACAAAGGGATTTCATTTTTTGAAGTTATTTGAACTCCATAGTTTTTCTGCGTTCAAAACGCACCATTCAAAGCCACATCATTAATTTACAACACTTTCCGACATCATTTGTTATTTTTCATGCATTTTCTGATTATTTTGAGCTATAAGACCATGAAATTGAAAAGCATTTGAAATGAACTCTGAAAATGTTCCAAGTTGGCATGGTATCATCATTTCACACACATAGTATCTGCAAGAAAGTACTGAGTCTTATAAAAAAAACTGGATGCACTTTGTGTACAAAACAGACAATCTCCTTCGAAGTATCAGGGTTTCAAACGAAAACTCGTCTGTTACCAAGGGATTTCGTTTTTTTGAAGTTATTTGAACTCCATAGTTTTTCTATGTTCAAAATGCACCATTCAAAGCCACATCATCAATTTACAACCCTTTCCGACTTCATTTGTTATTTTTCATGCATTTACTGATTATTTTGAGCTATAAGACCATGAAATGGAAAAGCATTTGAAATGAAGTCTGAAAAGGTTCCAAGTTGGCATGGTATCATCATTTCACCCACATAGCATGTGCAAGAAAGTACAGAGGCTTACGGCAAAAACTGGATGCACTTCGTGTACAAAAC
>NW_025228158.1:76587-80703 GCF_018294505.1 Triticum aestivum | reverse complement strand
AGGGTTTCAAACGAAAACTCGTCTGTTACCAAGGGATTTCGTTTTTTTGAAGTTATTTGAACTCCATAGTTTTTCTATGTTGAAAATGCACCATTTAAAGCCACATCATCAATTTACAACCCTTTCCAACTTCATTTGTTATTTTCATGCATTTACTGATTATTTTGAGCTATAAGACCATGAAATTGAAAAGCATTTGAAATGAAGTCTGAAAAGGTTCCAAGTTGGCATGGTATCATCATTTCACCCACATAGCATGTGCAAGAAAGTACAGAGGCTTACGGCAAAAACTGGATGCACTTCGTGTACAAAACAGTCAATCTCCTTTGAGGTATCAGGGTTTCATACGGAAACTCGTCTGTTACAAAGGGATTTCATTTTTTTTGAACTTATATGAACTCCATAATTTTTCTGTGCTCAAAATGCACCATTCAAAGCCACATCATCAATTTACAACCCTTTTCGACTTCATTTGTTATTTTTCATGCATTTACTTATTATTTTGAGCTATAAGACCATGAAATTGAAAAGCATTTGAAATGAACTCTAAAAAGGTTCCAAGTTGGCATGGTATCATCATTTCACCCATATAGCATGTGCAAGAAAGTACAGAAGCTTACGTCAAAAACTGGATGCACTTCGTGTACAAAACAGACAATCTCCTTTGAAGTATCAGGGTTTCATACGGAAACTCGTGTGTTACAAAGGGATTTCATGTTTTTGAACTTATTTGAACTCCATAGTTTTTCTGTGTTTAAAATGCACCATTCAAAGCCACATCATCAATTTAGAACCCTTTCCGGCATCATTTGTTATTTTTCATGCATTTACTGATTATTTTGAGCTATAACACCATGAAATTGGAAAGCATTTGAAATGAACTCTGAAAATGTTCCAAGTTGGCATGGTATCATCATTTCACACACATAGCATGTGCGAGAAAGTACAGAGGCTTACGACAAAAATTGGATGCACTTCGTGTACAAAACAAACAATCTCCTTCGAAGTATCAGGGTTTCATACGAAAACTCGTCTGTTACCAAGGGATTTCATTTTTTGAACTTATATGAACTCCATAAATTTTCTGTGTTCAAAATGCACCATTCAAAGCCACATCATCAATTTACAACCCATTCCGACTTCATTTGTTATTTTTCATGCATTTATTGATTATTTTGAGCTATAAGACCATGAAATTGAAAATCATTTGAAATGAACTCTGAAAAGGTTCCAAGTTCGCGTGGTATCATCATTTCACCCACATAGCATGTACAAGAAAGTACAGAGGCTTACGGCAAAAACTGGATGCATTTCGTGTACAAAACAGACAATCTCCTTCGAGGTATCAGAGTTTCATACGGAAACTCGTGGGTTACAAAGGGATTTTCATTTTTTTGAACTTATATGAACTCCATAATTTTTCTTTGTTCAAAATGCACCATTCAAAGCCACATCATCAATTTACAACCCTTTCCGACTTCATTTGTTTTTTTTCATGCAATTACTTATTATTTTGAGCTATAAGACCATGAAATTGAAAAAGCATTTGAAATTAACTCTGAAAAGGTTCCAAGTTGGCATGGTATCATCATTTCATCCACATTGCATGTGCAAGAAAGTACAGAGGTTTACGTCAAAAACTGGATGCACTTCGTGTACAAAATAGACAATCTCCTTCGAAGTATCAGGGTTTCATATGGAAACTCGTGTGTTACAAAGGGATTTCATTTTTTTGAACTTATTTGAACTCCATAGTTTTTCTGTTTTCAATACGCACCATTCAAAGCCACATCGTTAATTTACAACACTTTCCGACATCATTTGTTATTTTTCATGCATTTTCTGATTATTTTGAGCTATAAGACCATGAAATTGAAAAGCATTTGAAATGAACTCTGAAAATGTTCCAAGTTGGCATGGTATCATCATTTCACACACATAGCATGTGCAACAAAGTACAGAGGCTTACAACAAAAACTGGATGCACTTCGTGTACAAAACAGACAATCTCCTTCGAAGTATCAGGGTTTCAAACGAAAACTCGTCTGTTACCAAGGGATTTCGTTTTTTCGAAGTTATTTGAACTCCATAGTTTTTCTAGTTTCAAAATGCACCATTCAAGGCCACACCATCAATTTACAACCCTTTCCGACTTCATTTGTTATTTTCCATACATTTACTGATTATTTTGAGCTATAAGACCATGAAATTGAAAAGCATTTGAAATGAAGTCTGAAAAGGTTCCAAGTTGGCATGGTATCATCATTTCACCTACATAGCATGTGCAAGAAAGTACAAAGGCTTACGGCAAAAACTGGATGCACTTCGTGTACAAAACAGTCAATCTCCTTCGAAGTATGAGGCTTTCATACGGAAACTCGTCTGTTACAAAGGGATTTCATTTTTTGAACTTATTTGAACTCCATAGTATTTCTGTGTTCAAAATGCACCATTCAAAGCTAGATCATCAATTTACAACCCTTTCCGACTTCATTTGTTATTTTTCACGCATTTACTGATTATTTTGAGCTATAAGACCATGAAATTGAAAAGCATTTGAAATGAACTCTGAAAATGTTCCAAGTTGGCATGGAATCATCATTTCACCCACATAGCATGTGCAAGAAAGTACAAAGACTTACGACAAAAACTGGATGCACTTCGTGTACAAAACAGACAATCTCCTTCGAAGTATCAGGGTTTCATACGGAAACTCGTCTGTGACAAAAGGATTTCATTTTCTGAAGTTATTGGAACTCCATAGTTTTTCTGTGTTCAAAATGCACCATTCAAAGCCACATATTCAATTTACAACCCTTTCCGACTTCATTTGTTATTTTTCATGCATTTACTGATTATTTTTCATGCATTTATTGATTATTTTCATGCATTCAAAGCTAGATCATCAATTTACAACCCTTTCCGACTTCATTTGTTATTTTTCACGCATTTACTGATTATTTTGAGCTATAAGACAATGAAAAAGGTTCCAAGTTGGCATGGTATCATCATTTCACCCACATAGCATGTGCAAGAAAGTACAGAGGCTTACGGCAAAAACTGGATGCACTTCGTGTACAAAACAGTCAATCTCCTTTGAGGTATCAGGGTTTCATACGGAAACTCGTCTATTACAAAGGGATTTCATTTTTATTGAACTTATATGAACTCCATAATTTTTCTGTGTTCAAAATGCACCATTCAAAGCCACATCATCAATTTACAACCCTTTCCGACTTGAAATTGAAAAGCATTTGATCATGAAATTGAAAAGCATCTATTTATTATTTTTCATGCATTTATTTATTATTTTGAGCTATAAGACCATGAAATTGAAAAGCATTTGAAATGAACTCTAAAAAGGTTCCAAGTTGGCATGGTATCATCATTTCACCCATATAGCATGTGCAAGAAAGTACAGAAGCTTACGTCAAAAACTG
Organism: Triticum aestivum; assembly: GCF_018294505.1. Taxonomy (NCBI): domain Eukaryota; kingdom Viridiplantae; phylum Streptophyta; class Magnoliopsida; order Poales; family Poaceae; genus Triticum; species Triticum aestivum. Next base: position 77,263 of record NW_025228158.1, on the reverse strand, counting down.
GATGCACTTCGTGTACAAAACAGACAATCTCCTTTGATGTGATGCCCGAGTAATTAAGCTATAGTAACCCCCTCGTAATGATGCCACGTCACCACGATTACTGTTGCTAATCTTGTGTTAGTTTAGAACCAATCCAAATTCAAATTCAAAATCAATCAAACAATAAAAGTTTTCAAATATTAAAACTAAAATGTTCGGAGTGATCCAACTAATGCATAGGTAATTATGGTGGAGAAACCTAACTTTAATAAAATGTTTAAGTGTTCAAAATAATTCAAATTGTAGGTTAAATAATAAAATAAATGCCTTTTGAATTTTATAAAATATTAAACTATTTTAGTTGGGATAAGAATTAATGTGGCAGTAGTTTATTTAAAAGTACCAATTTAGGTGTTAGTGATAATTTTTACTAAAACTAAAATAAAACAGAAAAGAAATAAGAAAAAAAAAGGAAAAAGGAAGAAGATAAAAACAGAAGACTAAAGAAAAGAAAAGGGTCCCCCCCGGCCCCTCGGCCCACTAGGCCACCAGGCTGCCAGGCAGCCCAAGACCCAACCCACTCTCCCTGGCCTAAAAGGCCACTCCCCCGACCCCAAACCCTAAAGCACCCCCACTCGCCCACGATCCCCTCGTCTCCCTCCCAGCGCCGCCACACGCAACACAAACACACACACGC
>NW_025228158.1:68647-76577 GCF_018294505.1 Triticum aestivum | reverse complement strand
AAGGCGCCGCCGGCGCCCCTCCTCTCAGACTCGTCCGCGCCCCTCCTCTCCCTTGCGTGGCGCCCACCTGAAGCCGTGCCCTCCCCCCCGTCGACGAGCACCCGACCTCCCTCCCCCTCGCTCTTCCTTAGCACCACCGCCCTCCACGACGCAGGCGCACGCCACCGCCTTGGCGCTGCATCCCCCGCTCGATCTGGGCGCCCGCCTGCGCCCAGGGGCCCGATCCCGCTCCCCCCATCGTCGTCGTGCTCCGCCATTGTGCCCGGCGCCCGGAGTTCCACCTAGCCGGATCGTCGTCCTCTCCATCATCACTGGACCCTGCCGCATCAACCTTCATCGAGCCCGCTGCCTTGGACCCTACGCCCCACTGTGAGCTGCCGCTTTTCCCTCCTCCTCTCCCCGCGTCGGCTTCCCTGGCTCGCCTCGACACCGTGCACCCTGGTCCCCACCCTCGTGCGCGCCCGCGCCATCTCTGGCAGCGCCCGATGCGCGCTCACCGCACCTGATGCGCGCTCACCGCGCCCCCATCTGCGCACACAGGTACCTGGACCGCCCTCTACTACGCCTGCTTGCGGGTGGCCGCACGCACCGCGCTCCCTTGGCCGAAGCGCCCTTGCACCCCGCCTCAGCATCGTCCATCGCTGGATCTGCCGGTCCTTCCCCCCACTGCTGGCCGCACGTCCCGCGTCGTGCGCCTCGCCTTGCCGCTCCCCTGCCTGTGCCGCTTCCTCGCCGCCCCGGCCGCCTGGCCGGCGCTGTGGCCACCGGCCTCCCCTGCTCCGGCGCCCTACCGGCTCTGCCCACCCCTGGGCGTGCGCCCGAACGGGTGCGGGGCACCCGTTGCGCCCGAACCCGCTAACACCGACGCCCGCTAAGGTCCCTAGGGCCTATGACAAACGGGGCCCAACCCCAGAACGGTTTTATAAAAAAAAGGAATTAGAAAAATATTAATTAATTAATTAATTAATTCGACAATTAATTAACTTAATTGGATCTGTTAACTAACCTGATTAACTTCGATTAGATAAACTAATGATTAATTAACTAGTTAATTAGGTTTAGTTAAACTGTGGCTATGACAAGTGGGACCCACGTGTAGGTTTGACTAAGTCAACACGACTGTTGACTGCTGACTGGGCCTGCTGACCGTGCTGTTGACCCAGTCAATGGCCCCATCTATCAGGTTGACCAGTCAACTCTGTTGACTGCTGACATCAGCATGACATCATGCTGATGTCATAAATCCATTTTCGAATTAAATTAAATAATTAATTAAATTCTAGAAATTAATAAAATCTTCAGAAAATCATACCTTTTAAACCGTAACTCGGATTAAATTATTTTCAACATGAAAGTTGCTCAGAACGATGAGACGAATCCGGATACGCAGCCCGTTCGTCCACCATACCCCCCTAACCTATCAAACATGCAACTTTTCCCCTCCGGTTCATCTGTCCGAAAACGCGAAACACCGGGGATACTTTCCCGGATGTTTCCCCCTTTCGCCGGTATCACATAATACCGCGTTAGGACATACCTAGCACCGCGTATTGCCGCGTCTTGCTTTGTGTTGCATTTGATTGCTCTGTTATTTATTGTGTTCCCCCTCCGTTACTCCTTTCCGGTAGACTCCGAGACCGCTGCCGATGTCCGTGTGTTCGACTACATCGAAGATGACCCCTCCTTGCTAGAGCAACCAGGCAAGCCCCCCCTTTGATCACCAGATATCGCCTATTCTTCTCCATACTGCTTGCATTAGAGTAGTGTAGCATGTTACTGCTTTCCATTATTCCTATCCTGATGCATAGCCTGTCCTTGCTACTACTGTTGTTACCATTACCTGCTATCCTACTGCTTAGTATAGGATGCTAGTGTTCCATCAGTGGCCCTACACTCTTGTCCGTCTGCCATGCTATACTACTGGGCCGTGATCACTTCGGGAGGTGATCACGGGCATATATGATATACTTTACACAGTTACATTACCTGTGATACTGTTCGGAGATGGGGGCTGAAGGGGCAGGTGGCTCCATCCCGGTAGAGGTGGGCCTGGGTTCCCGACGGCCCCCGACTGTTACTTTGTGGCGGAGCGGCAGGGCAGGTTGAGACCACCTAGGAGACAGGTGGGCCTGGCCCTGTTCGGCGTTCGCGGATATTTAACACGCTTAACGAGATCTTGGTATTTGATCTGAGTTAGCTACGAGCCTATACGCACTAACCATCTACGCGGGAGTAGTTATGGGTATCCCGGCGTCGTGGTATCAGCCGAAGCCTTCTTGACGTCAGCGACTGAGTGGCGCGCGCCAGGTTGGACTGTGTTAATGCAACTTCCTTTGTAATGGAGGTTGCTAGGTCTGCTCACCGGCCGCGTACGCAATGTGCAGGTGTGCTAAGGGCGATGGGCCCAGACCCCTGTGCGCTTAGGTTTAGACCGGCGTGCTGACCTCTCTATTGTGCCTAGGTGGGGCTGCGACGTGTTGATCTTCCGAGGTCGGGCATGACCCAGGAAAGTGTGTCCGGCCAAATGGGATCAAGCGTGTTGGGTAAGTTGGCGCACCCCTGCAGGGAAGTTAATCTATTCGAATAGCCGTGATCTTTGGTAACAGGACGACTTGGAGTTGTACCTTGACCTTATGACAACTAGAACCGGATACTTAATAAAACACACCCTTCCAAGTTCCACAGACAACCCGGTGATCGCTTTTCCACAGGGCGACGAGGGGAGGATCGCCGGGTAGGATTATGCTATGCATTGCTACTGGAGATGCTACTGGAGATGCTACTTGGAGATGCTACTTGGAGATGCTACTTGGGGATGCTACTTGGAGGACTTCAATCTATTCTCTTCTACATGCTGCAAGACGGAGGCTGCCAGAAGCGTAGTCTTCGATAGGACTAGCTATCCCCCTCTTATTTTGGCATTCTGCAGTTCAGTCCACCGATATGGCCTCCTTACACATATACCCATGCATATGTAGTGTAGTTCCTTGCTTGCGAGTACTTTGGATGAGTACTCACGGTTGCTTTCTCCCCATTTTTTCCCCTTTCCTTTCTTTCTGGTTGTCGCAACCAGATGCTGGAGTCCAAGAGCCAGACGCCACCGTCGACGACGACCCCTACTACACCGGAGGTGCCTACTACTACGTGCAGCCCGCTGACGACGACCAGGAGTAGATAGGAGGATCCCAGGCAGGAGGCCTGCGCCTCTTTCGATCTGTATCCCAGTTTGTGCTAGCCTTCTTAAGGCAAACTTGTTTAACTTATGTCTGTACTCAGATATTGTTGCTTCCGCTGACTCGTCTATGATCGAGCACTTGTATTTGAGCCCTCGAGGCCCCTGGCTTGTATTATGATGCTTGTATGACTTATTTTATTTGTAGAGTTGTGTTGTGATATCTTCCCGTGAGTCCCTGATCTTGATCGTACACATTTGCGTGCATGATTAGTGTACGATTGAATCGGGGGCGTCACAAGTTGGTATCAGAGCCGACTGCCTGTAGGAATCCCTCTTTCCAACTCCTTGGACGAAGTCGAGTCTAGTCATTGAAAAACTTTTACTAACATGGCTGTGTGGCCCATGGGCCCACGTCGCCATCGGGTGGTAGTAGGATCTTTTACTCCTCGACCTATACTCTGGGACTCTGATCTCTCTACTATTCGGGTTAAATGAATTTGCTAACTCTAAGATTAGGATCTCGTGATCGCATCCACCCGGAGAGCCCCTTACTGCAGAGGATCGCCTGCTACATCAGAAGATTCCGAAGATACTCTCTGATGTTCTCTCGAGACTTTGTGCCCATCACTTTTGCTATTCCTGACCACCGATAAATCCGTATGGATAACTACTTACACTTTCCATTCATATGATCATCCCCCATTGATCTTGTTATTACAAGATACCCCGAAGTTTTCTCTATTGTTCCGAGAATACTTTGTGCCTACTGCCTAGCAGTTCTTTGCCACATGAATACCCCTTCAAATAATTTCTCGCACTTATCGAGTATCCACTCATCCCCAGTTGATTCATGTATTTCACAAAAGTCTTCGAAATGCCATTCGATCTTCCGAAAATCCCGAGCAGCCTATTCCTCTCGAAATTCTTGCTTGCTTGCATTATGGTTAGTCCCATAAGTCTCATAGTCTTATTGACATTCCTTGTCATTATCATTTTGAGTCTGTTGACTCAATATGTTTGCGAATACCCGCAAACATCATTGATCCTTATAAATTACCTTTCCGGCTGAGCTGCCATTCTTTTAACTGGAATTGGTTCTCGACCAATCCAATTGTCGTTGATTGTACCCTAAGGCTATTCAACTTATCCATCCCTAATCAGAGCATTGCTTCTGATCCCTTGATTTGGAAATCATGATTCCTTTGCATTTGACAATTGAGTTAGTCAGTTGTTTCTATAATTTGATCTCCTTGCACTCTTCTTCCTCTAGTTGAGTACCGATGCTCACGTCAGATCCCTTGTGGACCATCAGGTCCATTGTTGGATTTTATCCGTCAGCATCCTTCATATTCAATAACTTTGTGAGATCTTCCCCTGATACATAATGCCTTTGGTAAATTGTATCCTCTGCTTTGTCAACCATGCTCTACCTCCGAGCTTGAGTTATTTACCCCTGAAGTTGATGGTATACGTTCCTAAGATGCCCCGATGGGTTGAACATATACCTTCCTTAATTTGTGTGAACCCAAGAGTTTTCATGGGTAATAACGTTCCGGTATTCCGCAAGTTAAACTTTCAAACTCTAAACATTCTTAACTTAGAGTAGTAAATGAGAAGTTGTGTATTGGAGAAGTGGGAGTCGACCTTGAACCTTGCGTTCATGCCCATGGACACGATGCTAACCTTATCATGGGTGCTCCTCTTAAACCCTCTTTGGTATAAGTTCTTATATCTGGGATTTGGCCTTTTGCAATCGTGGTTCCGGCCATGTTCTCCTTTTTAATACCGTTTCTTGGACAAGTTGAAGTACTTGTCTTCTGCAGATCATTGCACCTGTCCAACCTTTACTTTGCTCTACTGTTGAGTATTAAGTTCTGGTATCTCAAGAATATCATGGAACTGCATAACTTATTATGGGTTCTTCATCAACTATTAATTCTCACTGATTCCAATTTTCTCGGGTTCTGGGTTGTCGTCAATCGAGAACACCGATTCCACATTTCGGTTCGATAACCCTAAGTAATTTTCGTTGCTTATGAGTTTAATATTCCTTCCCATCATTCCTAGCCTGTTCGGCTGTATCATTGTCGTGATGATTCTAACGGTGCTACCTGGTCCTTATTCTCGGAGCACCAATTTTCGACGATGAACTAACCTTACGTCGATTTTCCTCGTCATACCCTTTCACCTTAAACAACAAGCTTGAGTTCGAGTTCGTGTCGTAACTGTGGTTCCAATGACCTCTTGCTTCATCATTCCTTTGACTTGATGTCGTCGCTGATTGATTACATCTGCCTGAAATCTCTCGACAATTGTGTCATGATCATCATCAACCTTATGAGCTCCTCCAGGAATTCAATTGAATTCATGATGGGTAATACCATCCTTGCCCCTCGATGATTCCTGTTCTCATCAACCACTTTATTGCCTTCCGTTCAACACAACTTGTTCGTGTTTTGTGTAAACCTTGGGATCACTGCTACCCAGCAGTTGATCTTCCTTACCTCGGAAGTATTACCATCTCTTTTTGTCAAGAATGTGGTGAGAATTTCACCACCTCTTAATAATTCTTGATATCATAATACTTCTTGTCATCTTAGTTCATTCCTTGGTCCCCGTATTGTTTTCAACCGGAATACCGACAATGGAGCTATGACGTGTGAATTCAAAACTTCTAACAACCCTATTGCTTTGAAGTGAATGGGCGATAGTTCATTCTAAGTCCTTCGCTAATTGAATCACCATTCTGACATTGGTCGTGCAACCCAACCCATATTTCGGCGCACCTTTCAACCAATGTTTAATTGTGTATGTTTTCCTCGAGCATACTTCCTTGTATCATTTGATCTGACAAATGTTATCTCCTTGTTCACTTAATGGTGGAAATCCATCTTTTGGGAATCTCGGTGAATTGCCGTTGAGTTCACCAGACACCTCCTTGTCCTCTCCTTGGGTTAATGATGGGCTCTTGTTAACGGAAATCACTTCATAGTTCATTTCCTCGAGAATCTTACAATGTCATCTCGTCAATTTGCGTTGCACCTTTTCTTCTCAGGTATCCTAAGTCTGAGGTATCCTGACACCAATCGGATCTGAATCTCGGTCAGATATGATGGTTGGGACAACTTTCCAAGAGTCATGATGTTGATCCTTTGATGACCCGGTAACATGATGTCATGCCTAGCACCCCCCTCCCCCTGGCTGGAGGACCTATCATTATAGATTCTTTTTCAGCAAGGTTATCCATTCATCCATGAGGAAATTGTAAGACTTATTCTACAAGTTATTCCTGATGGATCCTTCGTGTTTCCAAAGTCTGATCTTCACCTGAAGACCTTGTCAATGCTATCTCGAAGCATGTCAATGGTACTCCGATTTTCAACAGGAACATTTGAAGCACGATGCTAGATTTTATTTATCATTTATCCTAATACCGTGGTATGGGTAATATCATGAGATTCCTTCCCCCTTTCCTAAATGGTTTTCTACTTTATATCCTGCCATGGATATCTTGCTCTGCTTGTCCTTGGGAAGGATATACCCTTGAAATATGTGTTTAAACATATTTTCCTTTCCATTGTTCTGTTTAATCTGATGATCATATTTTCCTTCCATTGGTTTGTTTAAACCTTTTCTATGATCTATATGATATAAGCAGTAATAATCCACTGCTTGTGCAAACACCTCGATGTACAACTCTGTCGGTAAGACCTTGTTACTATTGTTAATGACATTCCGGTAACCACCGATGGACGGGAACCTTGCCTATTGGTCTGCCTCGTTTCAACGAGCAGAAAAATGGTTCTCTTCGTCCCTCGCCCTTGGTACCTATGTTGTTGCCGACATGACCCACAGACTCTCCTCTGACATGCCTTGCTTACATGATTGTGCAATACGTCACCGCCTTTCCTACTTTTAACCCACATGGTGGGCCCATAACCCACAGTTCCACAGGATCGAAACCTGACTCTCCTGTACACCTTGTTGTCAAAGTTATTCCTCGAGCTTGACTTCGTATGTAATTCATGGGCCACATGCCTAGTAATCTATTCTGGTATCAGACACAATACCTACCCTCGCCTTTCTGAACCCCTTTCTCACTCTAGTTCAGACTTCGAGCAACTATCTATCCGCTGGGAACCTCTTATTCTATCTTCGTACCTTAGTCTCGATGTATTTTATATGTTCAACTCAAGAGATAATCTTATGCTCATTCATGGGTTAATCCCAGATTATTACCCTTATAGCATTCTGTCGTTGCCGATCTGCCCTGTTACCTATTCGTAAGTACGATGAAGATCCCGAAGAAAGGATGTCGACTTCATCATGATGACCGGAAGCAAAGGAATGAAGACATCAACGTATTGGACCGGTCCCTTCGAGAAGAGCAAACCAGGATGAGAAGACCCACTAGTTTCGTAACCAGAATTTCCCCTCTTACACCCCTCTTAAATCTCGGGACGAGATTTCTTGTAGTGGAGGAGAATTGTGACGCCCGGGTAATTAAGCTACAGTAACCTCCTCGTAATGATGCCACGTCACCACGATTACTGTTGCTAATCTCGTGTTAGTTTAGAACCAATCCAAATTCAAATTCAAAATCAATCAAACAATAAAAGTTTTCAAATATTAAAACTAAAATGTTCGGAGTGATCCAACTAATGCATAGGTAATTATGGTGGAGAAACCTAACTTTAATAAAATGTTTAAGTGTTCAAAATAATTCAAATTGTAGGTTAAATAATAAAATAAATG
>NW_025228158.1:68140-68470 GCF_018294505.1 Triticum aestivum | reverse complement strand
TGTGGCAGTAGTTTATTTAAAAGTACCAATTTAGGTGTTAGTGATAATTTTTACTAAAACTAAAATAAAACAGAAAAGAAATAAGAAAAAAAAAGGAAAAAGGAAGAAGATAAAAACAGAAGACTAAAGAAAAGAAAAGGGTCCCCCCCGGCCCCTCGGCCCACTAGGCCACCAGGCTGCCAGGCAGCCCACGACCCACCCCACTCTCCCTGGCCTAAAAGGCCACTCCCCCGACCCCAAACCCTAAAGCACCCCCACTCGCCCACGATCCCCTCGTCTCCCTCCCAGTGCCGCCACACGCAACACAAACACACACACGCATCGTCCCAG